>NC_134405.1:51786508-51916508 GCF_038048845.1 Mixophyes fleayi | reverse complement strand
GAATCCGAGCCCACCCGAACGTTTCCGATCCGAGTCGGATCTGAGACAGATCCGGGTATTGGCGCCAAATGAAAACCTGAAACCGAGGCTCTGAGTCATAATCCCGCTGTCGGATATCGCGATACTCGGATCCTATAAATTCCCCGCTAGTCGCCGCCATCTTCACTCGGGCATTGATCAGGGTAGAGGGAGAGTGTGTTAGGTGGTCCTCTGTCCTGGTAGATCTCGTGCTGTGCTGTTTAGTTCTGTGCTGTGCTGTGTTCTGCAGTATCAGTCCAGTGGTGCTGTGTCCTGTGCTTCTAAGGGCATAGCTATTTCCCCATTATTCCCAAGTGTTTAAAAAATGTAAAAAAAGTTATAAAAAAAAATACAAAAAACTAATTAATTTTTTTTTTAATTACAACAAAATTTGCAAAACCAATCCTGCAGTATAAGCCCATTGGTACTGCAATATTACCAAGTTCACACATTCATCAGTAAAAGTCCAGTGGTACTGCAATATTACAAAGTTCACACATTCAGCAGTATCAGTCCAGTGGTGCTGTGTCCTGTGCTCTGTCCTTGTGAATTCAGTGGTGCTGCTGAATCCTGTGCTATGTCCTGTTCAGTCCAGTGGTGCTGTGTCCTGTGCTATGTGCTTCTAAGGTCATAGTTATTTACCCATTATTCCCAAGTTTTTAAAAAAAAAAAAGTTATAAAAAAAAAAAACTAATTATAACAAAATTTGCAAAACCAATCCTGCAGTATAAGCCCATTGGTACTGCAATATTACCAAGTTCACACATTCATCAGTAAAAGTCCATTGGTACTGCAATATTACAAAGTTCACACATTCTGCAGTATCTTGTGCTACATATAACGGAGACCAAAAATTTGGAGGATAAAGTAAGGAAATATCAAGACCCACTTCCTCCTAATGCTGAAGCTGCTGCCACTAGTCGTGACATAGACGATGAAATGCCATCAACGTCGTCTTCCAAGCCCGATGCCCAATCTCCTAGTACAGGGCATGTAAAATCCAAAAAGCCCAAGTTAAGTAAAAGTATCAAAAAGAGAAACTTAAAATCATCTGCGGAGAAACGTAAAGTTGCCAATATGCCATTTCTGACACGCAGTGGCAAGGAACGGATTAGCCCCTGGCCCGTGTTCATGACTAGTGGTTCAGCTTCACCCAAGGAACTAAGCCCTCCTCCTCCCCCCCTACAAAAAAATTGAGAGTTATGCTGTCAGCAACAACACAGCAAACAACTCTGCCTTCTAAAGAGAAATTATCACAAATCCCCAAGGCGAGTCCAAGGGTGTTGGTGGTTGTAAAGCCTGACCTTCCCATCACTCTACGGGAAGAGGTGGCTCCTTCCACCATTTGCAGCACGCCCTCTGCATATGCTGGAAGGATCACCCACAGTCCAGTTACATATTTGGCTAATAAAGGTGTGAATGTTGTACACCGGGAGGAGGATATTGATGTAGCTGGTGCTGAGAAGGATGTTGATGATTATGATGCAGACAGATACTAAATTGCCTTTCTCAATTTCTATTTATATTCTAGATTATATAACGGCTGAATAGTTTTCTATTTTACTCCTAGTGGAGAGGGGATCTGATGCAGACAGATACCAAACTGCCTTTGTCCATTTCTTTGTATATTTGAATTTCTAGTTCTACAGTCTATGCAGCCTGCTTTTTTTATCTACAAAGTATTTACAAGCCTTGCAATCTAAATTAACAAGAGGTAGTGACGTGCTAGAACTCCACCCTCTATAAGCTGCAGAGGATGGAGGAGCATCAAAAGGCCATTCAAGCCTACACAGCCACCTACGACATAGGCAAAGGAGTGGGGATGCGCCTGAGTCAAGCGCAGTGGAGACTGATTTCCGTGTTGTGCAAGGTTCTCCAGCCCTTTTGAACTTGCCACACGAGAAGTCAGTTCCGACACTGCCAGCTGGAGTCAGGTCATTCCCCTGATCAGGCTGTTGCAGAAGCAGCTGGAGAAAGTGAGGGAGGAGCTGGTAAACCATTGCGATGCCACCAAGCATGTAGCTCTTGTGGATGTAGCCCTTCGTACGCTTTGCCAGGATTCGAGGGTGGTCACTCTTTTAAAATCAGAGGAATACATTCTGGCCACCGTGCTCGATCCTCGGTTTAAAGCGTATGTTGTGTCTCTGTTTCCGGCGGACACAAGTCTACAGCGGTGCAAAGACCTGCTGGTCAGGAGATTGTCCTCTGAAGAGGACCGTGACATGCCAACAGCTCCACCCTCATTTTCTTCCACATCTATGGCTGCGAGGAAAAAGCTCAGTTTTCCTAAAAGACCCGCGCTGGTGGGGATGCTGATAACATCTGGTCCGGACTGAAGGACCTGCAAACCATTGCAGACATGTCTACTGTCGCTGCATTGGATGCTGTCACAATTGAAAAAATGGTGGAGGATTATTTTGCTGACACCATCCAAATAGACATGTCAGACAGTCCATATTGTTACTGGCAGGAAAAAAAGGCAGTTTGGAAGCCCCTGTACAAACTGGCTCTATTTTACCTGAGTTGTCCCCCCTCCAGTGTGTACTCGGAAAGAGTTTTTAGTGTAGCGGGAAACCTGGTCAGTGAGCGGCGAAGGAGGTTGCTTCCTCACAACGTTGAAAAAATTATGTTTATAAAAATGAATAATCAATTCCTCAATGAAGTACAGCACTGTCCTCCAGATAGTACAGAGGGACCTGTGGTTGTGGAGTCCAGCGGGGACGAATTGATAATGTGTGAGGAGGAGGAAGTACACACTGTAGGGGGAGAGGAATCAGAGGTTGAGGATGAGGACGACATCTTTCCTCAGTAGAGCCTGTTTAGTTTGTACAGGGAGAGATGAATAGCTTTTTTGGTGTGGGGGCCCAAACAAACCAATCATTTCAGCCACAGTTGTTTGGTAGGCCCTGTCGCTGAAATGATTGGTTTGTTAAAGTGTGCATGTCCTATTTCAACAAGATAAGGGTGGGTGGGAGGGCCCAAGGACAATTTCATCTTGCAACTCTTTTTTTGGCATTATGTGACCATTCAACAGTCGTTTGCCATGTTCAAAAAGTAAAAGAAAATGTCAACAAATTAAAAAAATTAAATCAAAAGTTAAATGCCCTGTCATTATTTAAAACAAGAGGTATTGACGTGCTAGAATTAGTGTAGTGTTAATATGTTAAAAACACTACACTTGGAACTTGGAGGAGGTATTGTGGCCCCGGTACCAAATTTAGTACCGGGGCCACCCCACTACGCAGTCCAGATAGAGGTGTATCAGATATTAAACAACATTGACTGTTGCAGCAAAATTTTTAAATAATATAGTGGGGAACACTACACTACGCAGTCAAGAAACTTTTTTTGGGGGAATTCAGACCCGTGGAGGGTTTTTTAATTATATTGTGGTGACCACTCCTCTACGCAGTCCAGGTACATTATTTGGTGCGATTCAGACCAGGTCAGGGTTTTTAAATTATATTGTGGTGACCACTCCTCTACGCAGTCCAGGTACATTATTTGGTGCGATTCAGACCAGTTGATGGTTTTCAAATGATATTGTGGTGACCACTCCTCTACGCAGTCCAGGTACATTATTTGGTGCGATTCAGACCAGTTGATGGTTTTCTTATTATATTGTGGTGACCACTCCTCTACGCAGTCCAGATACATTATTTGGTGCGATTCAGACCAGTTCAGGGTTTTTAAATTATATTGTGGTGACCACTCCTCTACGCAGTCCAGGTACATTATTTGGTGCGATTCAGACCAGTTCAGGGTTTTTAAATTATATTGTGGGGACCCCTCCGCTACGCAGTCCAGAAAGATACCTCGTTGCAACATTTTGGACTAATAACAATATTGTGAGGTGTTCAGAATACACTGTAAATTAGTGGAAATGATTGTTATTGAATGTTATTGAGGTTAATAATAGCGTAGGAGCGAAAATAAGCCCAAAAACTTGATTTTTGAACTTTTTATGCTTTTTTCAAAAAAAATCAGAATCCAAAACCTTAAATCCGAACCTAAACCTTTCGGCAGGTGTTTTGCGAAACAAATCCTAATCCAAAACACAAAACACGAGACACCAAAAGTCGCCGGTGCACATCTCTAGTTTTAATATCGATTTTGAAATTCAGAGCTGCATATAAAAAGGGTCTTTGATCCCCTTTAAAAGGGGAAAGAACTTTAATGCAGGGCAAGCAGCAATACAACAAAGGAAGAAAAGCAGGATTGTCAAGCATCAAAAAGGGGCGAGTGTGGCAGCTGATTCTAATGAGACTTGCAGTAGACAGAATGTACAAGCAGGGACTGCAGTTGCAAAGGAGGAGGATTGTGATTCTGGGGGGCTGCAGCAACTAAGTTTAGCCTTAACACCAGCGTCCCAAGCGAATAGAACACCATCAGCTCATTCTCAGGGGGCAGTGCCGAGAGGATACCTTTACAATGCAGAGACATCAGGCTCATGGGCATGCATGATACCAACACAACTATGTGACCGGCACCCCAAATCAACACCCTTTGCGTCCACAAGATATACACTAATCTAGGCAGACGACTGTTATGTAGGCTATTACGGAGCATCAAGGAATCCAGGCTTGCCTGTGCATCTCTATGAAAGACCGCAAATGTCCGGAAGGCCCCCAGTGTATCGTTTACCACCAAGGCTCATTTATCAGCAGGACGAGGGTAGCCATTGTTGCAGTTGCGACAGTCGTTGATGATCGGATAGCTATGCAGTCAAGCAGCAATCTATTGCGAGGCTGGGCGTGTCATGGCCACATGAGCAGGACCAGCAACCACACTTGGAAAATTACATAAATATCTATATCAATATACTCTCAATTGATATAATAGAAGTGTTGGACTTATCTAGTCTTTATAGTGGAAGTCCTTTTCAACGTATAATTCTTGCAGAAGGCAGTATTTAATCAGTAAATTCCTGAACACCCCTTTAAATCAGGATAATAAGTCATTGATTATATCTCCACGTTCCGACTATGGAGAAAAACCACAATGGAAAAGACAGAGGAAAAAGACGTTTAAATAAAAAGGAAACATACAAAGAGAACTTTTTCCAGGACAAGTTTAGGGAAGAGAAGACAGGAGATTATCCATATAAACGTTTTTCCCCCTATAGATTGAGATATGGCAGAAATAGAAGAGAGCTATAGAAGGTATCCACACCAGAGGAATGATATAATGGAAGGAGATTACTTTGATTCGATCTATCATTTCAGGACCTACAATCGGTTTGATGAATTACAACAGTATAAAGGAGATTCAGATAGAGATCATCTTCCAGGGAAGAATAATTTTTTCCCGTTTAAGCCAGAAACCATCCAGGATAAAATAACTACTAATAAACAGAAAAAAAAAGAAAAAAGAGGAAAAAAAGGGGCAAACTTAGCAAATCCAATAGGAATAAAAAAAGGAAAAAAGAAATTAAAGAAAAATATAAGAGGGAAAATGTCCCTTTGAAATATGAGACAAAAATATTTAATCTTAGTTGTCATGTTCTAACAGAAGAAGAAAAATCGGTTTTATCTAAAGGATTAAAGTTT
Organism: Mixophyes fleayi; assembly: GCF_038048845.1. Taxonomy (NCBI): domain Eukaryota; kingdom Metazoa; phylum Chordata; class Amphibia; order Anura; family Limnodynastidae; genus Mixophyes; species Mixophyes fleayi. The sequence continues at coordinate 51,910,941 of NC_134405.1, read as the reverse complement.
GCTCCTACCCATCATATTGATCCATTTGAGACTTTTGTAGATCTACAAAAGTTTCTTCGTAAATTATCCTTAAAAAAGTTTTTTCTGGAAAAAGAAAAGTAAGGCGAGATCAGTCAAAATAGAAGAGAGAATGTACTTGTACCTAAAAACCATGATGATCCACCAAAGGTTTTTAAGAAAAAAATCTACGTTTAATCCCACTTATAAAAGAGGCTGTTTCATAAACACTTTTGATAAGATAGTATAAATGGAAATAGAATCTTTACCTAAAATGTATAAAGAAAAGTAAAATCTTACAAAGAAAGAAAAATATGCATTAAAACAATTACAGGAAAATTCAAATCTTATCATATAACCAGCGGACAAGGTGGAGGGGGGGTGTTGTGCTTATGGATAAAGAACAATATGTTGAAGAAATTTATAGGCAACTAAATGAAGGTGAAACATAGTATTTTAAAAGGGGATGCCACGGAAAAAATTAAAGTATAATTTAAAATTACTTCTAGATAAATATCATAAACTTAATATACTTACTACAGAAGAAGTAGAATTTTTGACTATCGAATTTCCGAATATACCGGTCATATATATACTACCCAAAGTACATAAGGACAGTACTAAGCCCCCGGGACGACCAATTATATCTGGAATCAAGTCACTAACAGCAAATTTGTCTGAATTTATTGATCATCACCTACAACCTATAGTTATAAAAAAATCAATCACATCTTAAAGACACAACAGATGTGATTAATAAACTTATGAATATAAAGTGGGAGGAAAACTTTATTTTAGTTACAGCAGATATCAAATCTCTGTATACATGTATTGACCACAAAGATGGACTTAAAGCTGCAGACTTTCTTCTTGGTAAAGCTGACATATCGGCAACATTAAAAAAAATTCTCTTGGAGGGAATGGATTTTATTCTTTGGAATAACTATTTTTATTTTGAGGGGAAGTATTATTTACAGCGCATCGTAACAGCAATGGGCACTAAGTTCACCCCAAGTTACTCCAATTTGTTCCTATTCTATCTATCTATTGGGAGGAACAATATATTTGACGTGCTAATCCTCATGGGGCGAACTTGGTGTCCTGGATGTGCTATATAGGCGACGTGATGTTCATTTGGCGAGGGGATCTTCCCAGTCTAAATTCATTTTGTAAATCTCTCAATAGGAATACAATTAACATTGAGTTTAGTTTTCATCATAGTCATAGTCCAATAGATTTTCTGGATTTAACCATCTATATTGTTAATAATACCATCTGCACTTTTAAGAAACCCACTGACTCGAATTCTTATATTTCAATATCGAGCGCACATCACAAAAGATGGTTAGAAAATGTACCTGTAGGTCAATTTTTACGATTAAAACGAAATTGTACCATATCTGAAACTCTAGAAGAACAGGTGACAGAGATGAAAGATCAATTTCTTGTTAAAGGCTACAAAAAAACAAACATTGGAGAAAGCTATAGACAAGGTTGGTCTCATTGAGAGAAAAGATTCTGAATAATTAAAAATCCAAGAAAAGAAAAATACAATAATCTGGCCTATATTACAAGATTTAACTCTAAGTAATAATCAATTGAAAACATAATTAATAAACATTGGAATATTCTGATGAGTGACGCTACTCTAAAGACCTTCCTAACAGAAAAAACACGTTTTATTTATAAACGGCCACAAAATCTTCGTGATAAACTAGTGAAGAGTGCTTTGGGAGACACTAAAAGTTTTTTCAGATGTGGGTTGTTTAGCTTGACGCACCACATATAGAGATCAGAAAAATAAAACTGCTAACTTTGAGGTCAAGGGAAAATATAATATTAATCATTTTACCAGCTGCAAAATGTCATTTTATGTAGGACGTACCTCTCACCCTTTAAAAGTTAGATTGGCAGAGCATTTACGGAATATAAAAAAGGGTTTCAATCATTCTGTATCTTTACATTTTAAAGAATGTCATGATTGCTTGCCCAATCATATTAAGAACTTTTTAGCTATAGATAGGGTGGAAAATCATTGGAGAAATAGGGATATTACTACTGCTTTGGCAAAATGTGAGATGCAGTGGATACATTGTCTGCAAACTCTGACCACGGGAGGGTTGTATATGGATTTCGAGTTAATATGGCTCCTTAACTAATGTCCTCCATCAACTTGATTTAATGTCCAAGGTACTAAAATAATCTGGACATACATTGAAGATGTTGTGATTTATGGTTATAACTCTATATAAATACTTATATGGAAATTATTATCTACAGTGGAGATCTTACATTTTATCACAAATCATCTTCATATTAAGATGTTTTTTATTGTTGACTTAGAATTTATATTTGTTGGTTTAACATTTCCCTTTATTTTCTTCAATATGTGATTTCCACTCTAGTACTATCGAGACATTTAATACAAATGGAAATTGTTCGCATCTGCAGTACTAATATTTAGAGTGGGAGAGGACTGGGGAGTTCTGATTTCTCCCTCATTTCGGGTAAACAACACATTTAGAAAAAGGGTTAAAAATTAAGTTTATTTTATTTCTTTTGAGTTTAAGATTTATACAACCGGTTTACCTATAACACTCCCGACAATATAAATGTCATTTTTGTCGGGAATAGATAAGTTAATTTTCCAACATCTGTGTTCTACTTCTAAGGATCTATGAAGGGTTCATATTTACAGTGTCCCTCTCAAAATCGTCATCTGTAGGACATAACAGATTTATTAGGTCTAACAATATATTATATATACACATCATCTGGAGTTGAACGCCGTTCGTTTTTACATCACTCCATTAGGTTATACAATCTTTATATGATCAATCTGTTAACAATTTTAGTATAATTGAAGACTAGTGTGAATGTTAATTATTCATATTTCGAGTGCCGATGTTGAAATACAATAGTGTTGGGAAGTAATATTAAGTATTCCATTTAGGGTCATGTTATGTTTAGAAAAATCCTTTGATGCTGCTTTATCGGATATTACTGTACATTTGGGAATGATTACCTTAATAATATGGTAACATGTCATATTTTACACAGAGATTTAGTACTTTACGTATATATAATTTTCAAAATATATATAGAGACTTAGTGTTTGGTATATATGCAATCTTGTATCAGATCGGCATCCTAGATATACTACAACTTCGTGGAAGTTGATAAAGTGAATGATAATTGTTCATATTTGAAGTCTCGATGTTGGAACATAAGAGCGCTGGGAAGTTACACTTTTAAAATTAACCCTTTGATGTTTTGTACAATATTTATTAAAATTCAGAAATAATTACCTTAAATATCATAGAACATTATATTTCATGTAGTCATCTAGCACTTTATGTATATGTAAATTTTCTTATTAAATATGTCATTTCCTATTAAACTACATGGAGAGACCTAGGGGTAAAATGTATCAAGGTCTGATTTTGCAAATCCAGCTATTTTATCGTGAGAGTTAAAACTCGCAGATGTATGAAGCTGAGATTTCATGCAAAATCTCCAGGGTTGTGCTTCTGTCAAAATCGCTATTTGCAAAATCGCCAGTGATCAAACTCCCGACTGTTTGCCACTGCAGCTATACAAGTCTCAAATGTATGAAGCTGCGAGTAAGCAAACTCAGACTGGTTTGCCTAGTGCTGGTTAAGTGAAAATCGGGGGAACCCCATGCAAAATTTTTCCCTGGTTGTCACGGAACCAGCACTAGTCAGGCAGCACTAGGGTTAAGCTGGAATAGAGGGGGTGCCGCACACTTTTTTTTTCTCTAAAATAAAACCCACTCTAAAACACCACTTTTAACAAGTGAGGTGCAGACTCCAGTACCTGTGTGTTTTGTGTTAAATCAGTCATATATGTGTAGCGTTGTTGTTGCCCTTTAAAAGGTTAAAAATTCACCAACTCTCATTTGAATATACCAAGTTACATTACTGCAGGCAACATTTTCTAACACATTCTTTGTTTGACTTATAGAGGGCCAAAGGTTCCATTGATTTCTACTATGGTGGCCAATTTGAGGGTATTACATCTGAGTGTGTGTTAAAATAAAACCAATACAGGTGTAGTTTTTCAAAACTTTTCTTTCACGTACACAATATTCTAATAAAGTTATGCCTATGTTAGAGCTGCATATACAATTTTTATACTAATTTTATCCTGGTCACAAATTATGGTTTGCAGTTTGATGTACTTTAACTAGCTGTTTACAATAACCAATTACCACTAAATATTCTTTCATTGGCCTATTCAGTCTGTGGATGACTATATAAAGATCCCCAATGTACCATTAATGTGTGGGTTGTTAGCAATGGAGTTTATTGGAAATTTGCTGCTAGGTATTATTGTTGAAAATGAACAAATGGAGCCTGAGTTGCCCAGGATTTTGGAACCAGAGCAGCAAGAGGTACCTCGTCTGCTCCGCAGGCCCCGTGGTTTCAGGCAAAGATTGATTTTTGAGACCCTGACAGACCAGGATATCATTCAAAAATTTCGCCTCAACAGAGCCAACATCCAGCTCCTTTATGACCAGCTACAACATGATTTAGAGTCTATTACTTGCCGCACACACGCATTACCAGGAATGCATAAGCTGTTGTGTGCCCTACATTTTTTTGCAACTGGGTCATTCCAGTCTGTTTGTGCCCAGGTTGTAGGTCTCACCCAGGCAACGTTTTCCAGGCATTAAAATGTGGTTTTATTTGCTCTAAACAAGCTGGTGCCTACCTACATCCGCTTCCCCCACCAGGATTGTGATTGGCATGAGCTGAAGGGAGCATTCTATAGACTCAGGTTTTTTTAATGTCCTGGGAGCTATAGACTGCACACACATTGGGCTAAGACCACCTCATGCAAGGGCACATGTGTATACTAACCGACACCATTCATACTCGATGAATGTGCAGGTGGTCTGTGTGTAACGCAAACATGAAAATCATGAGTGTGGTTGCAGGGTTTCCTGGCTCTTGCCATGATGCCTATATCCTTCGCCAGTCATCCCTCTATCAAAAATTTGAAAATGGACAAATGCCTGAGGGATGGCTACTGGGTATGTATTTATAGGGGGTGTCATTTGCAGTTTGTGTTTTCATTACCTCATTATTTATTTTGTACATTCTTGGTGACTCAGGATATGGGTGTCAATCCTGGTTAATGACACCTCTGTTAAATCCACAGACGCCTGCCCAACATCAATATGAGTCGCACACAGCCACTAGAGGGGTGATAGAACACACATTTGGGATATTGAAGACCAGATTCAGATGCCTAGATACTTCTGGAGGTGTGCTTCTCTATGCCCCAGGTAAGGTGGCAGATATTGTGCTGTCTGCTGCATAATTTGGCCCTGAAACAAAATTTACCAGTAACTCCTGCAGTAGACAGTAACGAGCCAGGAGAGCTCATTCCATCAGCGGATTGGATAATACAGAGGGGGGGGGGGGGGAGGCAGGTGAGAGAAACCATTATCCACAGATATTGTACAGGTGAGTATGCTTTCTTTAGTTTATCTAAATGTTATGGATTGAGCAATAATTTTTTTTTTTTTTTATCCCTTTATAGATTAATATTTAACATCCTCAACATAGAATATGTCCCCCATTCCACTATCCAAATTTATATGGTATGTGTTTTGAATTACACTTTTAGAATCTATATAACCATAGAAGTTATTACAAGTGGTGTCAATGTGCACATGTTAACATATGAAGAACATAGACCATTGCAATTAACTGTGTCAACACAAAAACAGGTTTATTTCTATGCCAAATGAAAAAAAAAAAAAAAAAGGCACAGTTTTTGCCTTGTATAATTTCTCCAATATACATGTACTAACTTGAGCATAATTACACAAAATACAAACATTATTTCGGTCTCTTCCCGGCAGGCCCTGGAGACCTTCCACGACTCGTGGATGGACACCTTCCACCTCTGAGGAGCAGACTGGACCGCACGGGAGTAGTAGGTAAGGAGGGGCTAGGGGTAGTGTCCAGGCTAGTAACCGCTGATGTGGTGGGTAGTGGGAGTCTGGTGATGAGTTCGCCAAGAACATCAATGAAAGTGGAGAACATTTCTCGCATGGCCCCTATTTGATTGTTTATGGCTGTGTTTATTTGGGTCAAGGAGGTATCAATGTGATTCATCGTATTTGCTATTTGCCTTTGGTCATCCTGCATGTGCTGCAGGATTCGGGAGGTTCGATGTAGCTGGCAATGGACCCCCGCATAGAATCTTGGTGAAAGCCCACCAAGTTCTCCTGCACAGTACAAAATTGAGGGATAGAATCCGCCAATGTGGGTGCAGTTTCACCTTGGGGGTGACTCTCTGGGGGTTGTGGGGTAGTGGCTGACTGTTGTGAATCAGGCTGCACCAGGAGTTGTGGGACATCTGACACGGGCTGTAAGATAATGTAGTCCCCACATTCGTCATCTGTAGCTGCAACACTCAGACTGGGGTCTTCTTGTGATGTCCCTTAATGGAAGAAATAAAAATGATTATAAAAAAAATACACATTCTTTACTCACTACCAGATACAGGTGATTGCCATTACAGGAAAACTAATGGTTTGTTTTTGGGGTTTTTTCACCAACATAGGTGGATTTACCTGCTACACAATCCTCCTCATCTGGGTCCCCTGCTGATGCTGCCACTACCTCCGGGCCTGTTGCCACTGGACATGGCTGCTGTATTGTGGAGGCTGTATTGAAACTCAAATAAGGAAATACCTGAGCTTTTATAATGTTAGTGAGGTTTAAATCACGCTGGATTTGCAGTTCAAACTGACAACCAATGAGACGGGAGTTTTCTCTTGCCTATGTAAATTGTCACCTAATAACAGGAGAGTTTGCCAAACACGGGAGAGTTTGCCAAACACGGGAGAGTTTGCCAAACACGGGAGAGTTTGCCAAACACGGGAGAGTTTGCCAAACACGGGAAGTAATTTACTGTAACAATATAGGAAGATGTTATTTACTATATTTTATGTGCTTTTTATATATATGCATCTGTGATGTTAGATTCAGTATAACATCAACAGTTGTTTCATCCATGGACTTAAGCACTTAATATCACTCGAAAAGCACGTCCCGTTAGGATTACGAATTGTAATTACGAGACTGCTGTGATTGTCAATTATATATGGTTTTACAGAATTTCAACCATTTGAAAAGAGATATATTTGATCGAGTGTCATTTTTTGTTTGATATATTAGTTTTTATGTTTTGTATATTTCTTTTTTATATATTGTTCGGAAACAATGAACTTTAACCTGTAGAGTATAAAAGGAGTAACAATTTTGGACACCTGCACCACCTTGAAAAAGACTATACGTAGTTGAAATGCGTTGGTGTATAGCAGGCTCACCTGGAGAGTTACTCTTTAGGAATCACCCATCGGAAAAGACTACAATCCGGATGTATCAGCCTGTTTGTGGTGGATGCCCATTACCATTTGAGATCTGGTACGAGTTTACTCTTACAGTGTGAGGATTTGAAGTTGTGTATATTTATTGTTTATTAAAGGTGAGTTTAAATTTTACTACTCATGAGTTTCCCTTGTTGATTTAAACGGTATCACGCTATGTCTACCCTCTCTCTCTGTTTCCCATATGATCGTCGATGAGGATGTGTATAGGAGTTTTCTATGCTTCGGTTTTACAATAGAAGATATATTGAAAAACTCCTTATAGACTCCGTACACGAGAAACGATAGGAGGGAGAGTCACTTGGTGATGCTAAACACAAGATAGAGGAATTTACTGATTAAATACTGCCTTCTGCAAGAATTATACGTTGAAAAGGACTTCCACTATAAAGACTAGATAAGTCCAACGCTTCTATTATATCAATTGAGAGTATATTGATATCGATATTTATGACTGTGTAAGGGAAGCGCTATAGTGTTCCTTCAGTGTTTTATATTACTTAGTTATTTATTTATTGACGTGGTTTTTGGGTACTACATGTCAGAAGGAATAATAGCTGCATCCCTTCCTGAGAGCACCTTTTTAAAACCGTTACATTTTATTTCTGTCATTCCTGTATGTACTTGAGGGGAGATGAGCTAAAATAAACACCCCTTCAGAGCAAGCAAGAGCTCACACATCAGATCACTCTACCAAATATGTACATATAGAGGCATAAGATCTGACAGGATCCTAATAATCAATTCACCAGAGTAACAAATTAGTGTATCCAATATTGTATATACTCATATGGACTTAATTAAGGATCTCACAACAATTCTGCTTTAATTGAATGATATTATAATAAGAGACATGGTATTCCATAGATATCAATCTTTGCCATCACTGCTCTCTTAATAGACGGAGCCAAGCTAATTGCTCTTTGTCTGAATTATAAGCATCAGTTCTCCTGTCATTAATATGGTAACAGAGGAAAGATCTCCTGATCTAATCGCAGCCATATAGTCGCTCAATATATAGCGTGCATATATCAATTCTGATCCCCACAATCTAGCCAAAAGCAATACCAATTCCCAATAATCATAACACTAACCACATATTTAGTGTCAGGGAGCTCACACTTCCGAGCTGTGACGTCAATTCTGATGTCAGTTACCCATAACTCAACGTACGTTTCACTTTTACTAAGCTTTATCAAGGGAACCGATTGTGGACACAAACAGTGTCTTTATAGTACAGAAAACCAATCAAATGACTGAATTTTGATAGACATCAGTTTAAGCCAATGAAAATTATGAAAAACGTCTCATTGATTCCAAACAAAGAAAGATTATAATAAATGTATTATATCATTGCAACAATTTAGAAAGAGGAAGAGAAATAATCCTAATGTAATATACTTGATTTCAATATGGCTTTATTGGGTGAAAAGCAATATTATTTCATACAATGTATAATATAATATATATAGAGCTACTAATAGTGCCTTGAAAAGTAAGACCTCCTCTTTGACAGACAGCAATATTGAAAGAAAAACTACATTGTTACCCCCGAAATTGATAGGGTGATATGGATGTAACAAGAACATCTGTTTGATTTAGGATTATAAAAAAAAAAAAAACCTCTATATTGGATGATCCGGACTTGATAGAAGAGTGGGAAAAGACTTTGGATAATCGTTCATTTAATCTAATGAGGATTATTATTAAATACAGAGAGAGAAAAATTAAAACAAAAAAACAGATGAGATTAAAGAAGTTAAGAATAATCTAATTGAATATAAAGATAATTCAGAATTTATCCAGCGAGATGAAAAAAATGAACACTAAAATAGAGATATATGAAAAAGATATTGTAACAAATAAAAAACAAAAACTTGTAAGATACATTAATGACTATAAGAATGGTAGAGTGAAATCATACAATAAAAGATATTCAAAAGATCATTCAACCAATAGGTTTGGAAATAAGATGGAAAACACTTTTACCTATAATAGACACTCTGAACTTAGAAAATATTCAGGACATAACAAGAGATCGGAACTTTGCAAGGATGATTTGGAGACAGAAACTAAAACAAATAGAAACCCTACATCATCACTATCTTCAAGAGATTTTGTTAGTGATAAAAATAGAGAAAGGTATAGAGCGACAGGAGCTAGACCTAAGTCCAGACCTGATACCTAACACCAAAAAAGTTTTTTAGACAAGGGAGATCAATTCGGATGGCCACTTCACCAAAACATATACGAACCCCTAGCACAAAGAACCCCAAAAAGGTCACGGGAATACGAGGCACGAGAGGGGGAAAGAGATCAAAGAAAATACCAGAGATTGTAACAGAACCAAGAGGCATTTTTAATCTATCCAAAAAAACGCTTGATAAAGGGTCAGCTTAATTTACTTTCAAAAGGATTAAATTTTGCCCCAAGTTAAAATCCAAATTTATTCAAACTTTACAGAATTAAATCATTATATTAGATCTTTATGTAGGCAGAGATATTTTGCTACAAAAGAATATCAAAAGTATTTTCCAATAATATGCCTATTTTATTAGATGCACACAATTTAGAGGGTTTGGCTGTGTTAGTAGACCTATGGTAATACTTCAGTTCCACAAAATGATCAAGAAAATTTTCTCTGCTTATATGATATAGACTCTTCAGCACAATATATTTCAAAACCAAATTTTCGGAGAAAATCTGAGTTGTTTCCGTTAAACGGGAAAAGTGCTGCTATTCCTTTGCTCTATAAAACAACTTTAAATGACTTTCAGAAGATCTGTGCTAATAATAACAGTAGAAATTTGGGTAAGAAAAATTTGTCAACTTTAGAAAGAAAAGCTTTAAAGCCGATACCTCCCTGGTGATTAAGGCTGCGGATAAGGGAGGTGGGGTTGTAATATTGGATCAGGACTCTTATATAGATGAAGCCCTTAGACAATTGAATGATTGTGAGTTCTATCAGGTAGTATCTAAAGACCCTACTTCTCTATTCTAAAGAGATCTTGGGGTCTCGTTGGATTCCGCCCTTGCCGAGAGAGTTATAACCAAGGAAGAATATTTATTTTTTTTATTAAACACCCCATCACTCCAGTCTTATTATTTGCCCAAAATTCACAAAATCACTCACAACCCCCCATGGGAGTCCTATTTGCAGAATTGGTTCACTCACTTCAAATTTGTCTTTTTATGTAGATTATTTTTTGCAGAAATATGTTTTGTTATTAAAATCTTATATTAGGGACACCATGCATGTATTACAGTTGGTTAAGGATATAGTTTGGCAACCTGGTTATAGTTTTTTGACTTTAGACGTACAGTCATACACAAATATTCCTCATTTACCAGGTTTAGCGGTTATAAAAAAAAAAGTTCTAAGAGATTCTAACATTTCTTTAGGTCATCAGAAATTTCTCCACGATGCCATTCAATTTATCCTCACAATTATTTTTTAATTGAATTCACATATTATCTTCAGGTGATGGGCACTGCCATGGGGACCATATTCACGCCGAGCTATGCTAATCTCTACATGGGGGAGTTGGATAATGACCTCGTGTGGGGGGGGACCGTTCGGCGGGAATCTGGGCCTCTATGGCAGATACATTGATGACTTATTTATTTGGGATGGTGATGGTGTATCTGCTCAGAATTTTGTTTCTTATCTTAATACTAATTTATATGGGTTAAAATTTACACCCACTTTTAATTCTTCATCTATCACCTTCTAGGATGTCACTCTCTCGGTAAGTGACAGTTCTATTGTTTCTGTTAACTACAACAAACCAGTGGACTCTAGCACATACCTTCACTATACTAGCAGTCATTATAAACCATGGATAATGAATATTCCTAAGGGACAAATGAATAGATTAAGAAGAAATTGTTCTAGATCAGAAGACTTTAGTTCACAGGCTAATATTATGTATGCAAATTTTTTAAATAGGGGTTATCCAGAAGATTTAATTAAAGAGGCTAAGCAATTCGCATTACAACGCGATAGATGTAGTCTATTGGTTCCTAAAAAACATCACAGTAAAACTATATCTGATCATAACCAACTACCGGTTTTTATTTCAATGTTTAATAATCAATCTTATCAAATTAGAAGTATAGTGTCAAGAAACTATAAAGTTTTATTACACAACTCAGTTTTGGGCAATGTATTGGAATCAAAGCCAAGAATTGTTTTTAAGAAAAACAATAATCTTAAATACTTCTTGGCTCCTAGTGCCTTGAAAAGTAAGACCTCCTCTTTGACAGACAGCAATATTGAAAGTAAAACTACATGGTTACCCTCAAAATTGATAGGGTGTTATAGATGTAACAAGAACATCTGTTTGACTTGTAAACATCTGGAAAACAGTAAAAAAGCTGTAACATCTACTAGCAATGGTTTAGAATTTGAAATCAATCACTTTATTAATTGTGATACAGAATACGTAATATACCCTTGTGGCCTCCAGTACGTAGGCCATACCACATGGTCCTTGAAAACTAGGTTCCGTGAACACAGATTTAATATTCTAAAAGGTTTGTTGACACAGGGCTAGATTTACTAACAGGCGGGTTGCAGAAACCGCCGATTTTTGGCTAATTTGCAGGCGGTTTAGCCATCGCCGGCTTTACTAAAGGCAAAACCGCCGTTCAAATGGCCAGAAATAACTTTTTACTAAACCGCTACTTTACAAACCGCCATCAACATACAAACAGCCATATTTACCATGGAGGGGTTTGTCAAACCGTCGGAAAAGCGCCATTCAAATGACCAAAATAAAAGAGCTGCTTGTGAGTGGCGAGATTGCTCCAACAGCATGCTGTTAGAGCTATTTTGCCATTCAGAACATAAGAGAAAGGCCCATTTCATGTCCAATGATTGCTCCATTGGGATTGTATATAGAAAATGGGCAAAGTGTAATGTAATTTCAAGATACTTTTAATTTATTTTTTTCCCCCCTTTTTGATTGCATTAATTTCTGAAACCAACATATTTTAGATAAATTGTTTTTTGTTCAAAAAGGCAACAATAATAATGGTGAATATAAATAATCAAGATGTACAATGTGCCATTACAGAGTGAACCCATAATTTAATGTTCATGCAATCCAAATGTGACAAAAACAAAAAGGTGTTTCTGACTGAAGAAATCACAGTCATCACAGTCTATTGGCCAGCAGTTAATCATGATGCTTATAAAAAGGGTCCATCAATTTTTTTCAGGTGTGGGTTTGTTGGAGAATGGCTTTTGCAGGGAATGTGATGCATTCTTGTCAGTGTAAGTTTGCAGCTTTTTATGTGATTTAGGCAGAAAGGTGGGAGGAGGAGGAGGATGGACAGCAGTTGGCATCTGTTCCGCGGAGCCTGCGTAGAGCACGCACTCCACGTGCATTTACTGTGCGTTTGAATCTGGATTCTCTGGCTGATGTGGACGTAGCAGAAATGTTTTGCCTCAAATCGCACTAATCTGATGAGACCTTATGAGCAAGTGAAGGATGATTTGGAGCCTACAACCAGTCGCTCTAATGCAGTGTCAGGACTGCTCAAACTACTGTGTGCAGTTCACTTTTTGGCCACAGGTTCCATTCAATCAGTGTCCTCCAGAGTGATTGGCATAAAGCAGCCTACATTTTCAAGACATTTTGGACAGGTCCCAGGTGCCCTTAAAAGAGTGTACCCTAGATATATCTGCTTCCCCAGCCAGGAGTCACAGTGGCATGAGCTAAATGTAGCTTTCTATAGGCTCTCGGGCATCCCAAATGTAATGGGAGCAATAGATTGCACTCATATTGGTCTGAGACCACCTCACCACAGGGCAGAGGTTTTCATTAATCACCATCATTACCACTCCCTGAATGTGCAGGTTGTGTGTGATGCCAACATGCGTATAATGAGTATAATGAGTGTTGTGGCAGGTTATCCTGGTTCATGTCCTGACGCCTTTATCCTGAGACAGTCTACCCTTTATGTCAAATATGAAAGTGGTGAAATGCCGGAGGGATGGCTTTTGGGTATGTACTTACCATTTTTTTTTAATTCCCTTATCCTTGTTAGATTTGCCTAACATGTGCCAACTGCTGTACAACATGCTCCATTAAATGGTAGCGAACATTTTTGTTTTATTATAGGAGATTCAGGATATGGGTGTCACTCCTGGCTGATGACTCCTCTGCGGCATCCTCAGACTCCTGCACAGCACAAATATAATGAGGCACACATAGCCACTAGAGGTGTGATAGAGCGTACCTTTGGAGTATTGAAAACCAGGTTCAGGTGCCTTGATAAATCTGGTGGTGTGCTTATGTATGCACCTGAAAAGGTGTCTGATATTGTGCTGGCTTGCTGTCTGCTACATAATCTGGCTTTACAACAACTTTGCCCACCGATTATTGAAGTAGACAGTATACAAGTAGGGGTCCGTGTCCCATCTGGTGATGTGCAGAGCACAGAGAGGGGGAGGCAGATTAGAGACTGTCTCATTGCAAACTACTTTACATGTAAGTGCATACTAGCAAAGACATTTCTTGGTACAAAATGTGTTTGATGTGAGAGCAATGGTTTAATTTTATTTCTTTTTTAGAGTTTGAAAGCTTGAAACAGAGGATAGTGTGTACTCCTCATGTGGTAATTTTGCAAGTCACTGGTAAGTTACAGTCAGATGTCAATGTGTAAGTGGCATTTGTGCATTGTTTTTTGTAAGCAGTATACTATTGTTTAATTGGCAGAAAAGAAAGACTGTTTGCATTGAAATGTAACCACATTTATTGCAGTAGTAAGCATAAAATATAAATGAACATTGCATAAACATGCACCAAAATGTACAAACTGTATTTGTGATACGCGTAACTGTGGAGTAACAGGCAACAAATAGGGCAACATTTTGAACGCACAAAAAGGTACATGTGTTGTATTGTAAACAATGTTTTTTAAGAAATTTTTAATTAACCAACAAACATTAGGCTACCTACACCTTTTGGCAGGTACATCTGCGCCTCTGGAAACACGCTCTCCTCTCCCTCGGCCACCCCTGGTGCAAGCACCTCTTCTTGGAGGTGTACTTTGTATTGTTCGATTAGGCGTGCTAGCCGAACTCTTTGTGGCCGATGACATTGGTACTGGAAAACGTGCCATTATTTCATGGTGGATTTGTCCTGCCATCCTATTTACATTTGCATTCACCTCCCTTACAGTTGTGTGTCAGGCCTCCACAGCACCAGTCATTTGGATCATAGTTACATTTGATTGTTCAATAGCTGCAGCTCTACGATTTAAAGCTGCAGGTATCTGACTATTAGAGCGGTGTGCACGCCTCAAATGACCCACAATATGCGACATATGTCTTGTTTGTGTGTCCATGAACTGGGATTGCACTACCTGGAATTTTGCTATTGATTGGGCCATTTCTCGCCCTGTATCCAGTGGAGGAGCTGCAGTTTGCTCGAGTTTCTTCAGGGTGCGCACCCACGAATCCCGTGACCGCCGGCTACTGGGAGTATCGTCAGCGACTCATCCAGCGGGAAAGTCTGTGAGTTTTTTATTCAGTGTTCAAGCGCTGGTTCACACACATTCCTCTATTTACATCATTGGTGTTACTATATGGACATCTCTATATTAGGTTAAGTCCATTATATGGCTATTTGTGGCTTAAAATTTGGATCATCATCACGCTAATCTATGCCAATCTGGTGATTACTTTATTGATGCTATGGGAGCATATGGACACACTGCTTTCCACGTTGTCACTACATTAGCTTAATGCTGTTTTATCATTATACCATACATGTGATATTATTGATCATATACTGTATGACTTTGAAAGGTGTATTTTTTGTAGTCATATTAACTACTATGGTTCTATGTGATGACATTTGATGTTATATACTATTAATAGGTGCACCTTTTTTTTACTACTTTGTAATAAATATGTTTGTTATATCTTTCTACATGTCGGTTTGAATACTTGATATATTATTTACTTTTATCTTTTTCCTGGGGGTTATATTGCGCTGGTCTCTCTCTTTTTTGTATACACTTGTTGTGGGTGTGACCTTGCCCATTTCCAGCTGCATTTGATCCTGCTAGGTTATTGATAGAATTTAATGTTATAGCGCCTGATTATATATATTTTTTGCCTTCTACTTCGGGCTGCTACCATTATGGCTGAATTTTCTTGTATTAAGAATAAATATTCAAGATCATTTTATGTCTTCATTGGATTTGACTTCTCCTATATTCCTGAATTAGAGTCCCACATTATTAAAAAAAAATTTAAGTTAGAAAATCTTCTGAAAATGAAGTTCGCCATTGGTGGGACAGTGTCTTTTTACAAAAATACATTGATTAGGGTAAAATTCAGAGAGGGGTTAGGATTATAAAAAAAAAACCTCTATACTGGATGATCCGGACTTGATAGAAGAGTGGGAAAAGACTTTGGATAATCGTTCATTTAATCTAATGAGGACTCTTATTAAATACAGAGAGAGAAAAATTAAACAAACAGATGAGATTGAAGAAGTTAAGAATAGTCTAATTGAATATAAAAGATAATTCAGAATTTATCCAGCGAGATGAAAAAATGAACACTAAAAGATATGAAAAAGATATTGTAACAAATAAAAACAAAAACTTGTAAGAGACATTAATGACTATAAGAATGGTAGAGTGAAATTATACAATAAGATATTCAAAAGATCATTCAACCAATAGGTTTGGAAATAGAATGGAAAACACTTCTACCTATAATAGACACTCTGAACTTAGAAAATATTCAGGACATAACAAGAGATCGGAACTTAGCAAGGATGATTTGGAGACAGAAACTAAAACAAATAGAAACCCTACATCATCACCCTCTTCAAGAGATTTTGTTAGTGATAAAAATGGAGAAAGGTATAGAGCGACAGGAGCTAGACCTAAGTCCAGACCTGATACCCAACACCAAAAAAGTTTTTTAGACAAGGGAGATCAATTAGGATGGCCACTTCACCAAAACAGATACAAACCCATTGCACAAAGAACCCCAAAAAGGTCACGGGAATACGAGGCAAGAGAGGAGAAAAGAGAGTAAAGAAAATAGCAGAGATTGTAATAGAACCAAGAGGCATTTTTAATCTATCCAAAAAAACGCTTGATAAAGGGTCAGCTTAATTTACTTTCAAAAGGATTAAATTTTGCCCCAAGTTCAAATCCAAATTTATTCGAACTCTTTACAGAATTAAATTGTTATATTAGATCTTTATGTAGGCAGAGATATTTTGCTACAAAAAGAATATCAAATGAAGATTCCAATAATATGCCTATTTTATTGGATGCACACAATTTAGAGGGTTTGGCTGTGTTAGTAGAAAATTTCCACTGCCTATATGATATAGACTCTTTAGCACAATATATTTCAAAACCAAATTTTCGGAGAAAATCTGAGTTTTTTCCGTTAAACGAGAAAAGTGCTGCTATTCATTTGTTCTATAAAACAACTTTAAATGACTTTCAGAAGATCTGTGCTAAGAATAACAGTAGAAATTTGGGTAGGAAAAATTTGTCAACTTTAGAAAGAAATGCTTTAAAGTCTTTACAAGCTGATACCTCCCTGGTGATTAAGACTGCGGATAAGGGAGGTGGGGTTGTAATATTGGATCAGGACTCCTCTATAGATGAAGCCCTTAGACAATTTAATGATTGTGAGTTCTATCAGGTAGTATCTAATGACTCTACTTCCCTATTCCAAAGAGATCTTGGTGCCTTGTTGGATTCCGTCCTTGCCGAGAGAGTTATAACCAAGGAAGAATATTTTTTTCATTTTATTAAACACCCCATCACTCCAGTCTTTTACTATTTGCCCAAAATTCACAAATCACTCATAAACCTCCCTGGGCATCCTATTATTTCCGGAATTGGTTCACTCTAGAGATGAGCGCACTCGGATTTCCTGAATCCGAGCCCACCTGAACGTTGCCGATGCGAGTCGGATCCGAGACAGACCCGGGTATTGGCGCCAAATGAAAAATTGAAACCGAGGCTCGGAGTCATAATCCCGCTGTCGGATCTCGCGATACTCGGATACTATAACTTCCCCGCTAGTCGCCGCCATCTTCACTCCGGCATTGATCAGGGTAGAGGGAGGGTGTGTAAGGTGGTCCTCTGTCCTGGTAGATCTCGTGCTGTGCTGTTTAGTTCTGTGCTGTGCTGTGTTCTGCAGTATCAGTCCAGTGGTGCCGTGTACTGTGCTCTGTCAATTTTGAGTTCAGTGGTGCTGCTGGGTCCTGTGTGCTGTGTCCTGTTCAGTCCAGTGGTCCTGTGTCCTGTGCTTCTAAGGGCATAGTTATTTCCCCAATATTCCCAAGTGTTTAAAAAATGTAAAAAAAAAGTTATAAAAAAAAAAAATACAAAAAAAATAATTAATTACAACAAAATTTGCAAAACCAATCCTGCAGTATAAGCCCATTGGTACTGCAATATTACCAAGCTCACACATTCAGCAGTGTATTGTGCTACATATAATGGAGAGCAAAAATTTGGAGGATAAAGTAGGGAAAGATCAAGACCCACTTCCTCCTAATGCTGAAGCTGCTGCCACTAGTCATCACATAGACGATGAAATGCCATCAATGTCGTCTTCCAAGCCCGATGCCCAATCTCCTAGTACAGGGCATGTAAAATCCAAAAAGCCCAAGTTCTCTAAAAATAGCAAAAAGAGAAACTTAAAATCATCTGAGGAGAAACGTAAAGTTGGCAATATGCCATTTACGACACGTAGTGGCAAGGAACGGCTTAGGCCCTGGCCCGTGTTCATGACTAGTGGTCCAGCTTCACCCAAGGATCTTAGCCCTCCTCCTCCTCCCCCCCCTACAAAAAATTGGAGAGTTATGCTGTCAACAACAAAACAGCAAACAACTCTGCCTTCTAAAGAGAAATTATCACAAATCCCCAAGGCGAGTCCAAGGGTGTTGGTGGTTGTCAAGGCTGACCTTCCCATCACTGTACGGGAAGAGGTGGCTCGGGAGGAGGCTATTGATGATGTAGCTGGCGCTGTGGAGGAACTTGATGATGAGGATAATGATATGGTTATTGAAAATGAGGCACCAGGGGGGGAAACAGCGGATGTCCATGGGATGAAAAAGCCCATCGTCATGCCTGGTCAGAAGACCAAAAAATGCACCTCTTCGGTCTGGAGTTATTTTTATCCAAATTCGGACAACCAATGTATGGCCATATGTAGCTTATGTAAAGCTCAAATAAGCAGGGGTAAGGATCTTGCCCACCTAGGGACATCCTCCCTTATACGTCACCTGAATAACCTTCATAGTTCAGTGGTTAATTCAGGAACTGGGGCTAGGACCGTCATCGGTACAGGGACACCTAAATCCCGTGGTCCAGTTGGATACACACCAGCAACACCCTCCTCGTCAACTTCCTCCACGATCTCCATCAAATTCAGTCCTGCAGTCCAAGTCAGCAGCCAGACTGAGTCCTCTCCAATATGGGATTCATCCGAGAAATCCTGCAGCGGTACGCCTACTACTGCCACTGCTGCTGTTGCTGCTGTTAGTCGGTCATCTTCCCAGAGGGGAAGTCGTAAGACCGCTAAGTCTTTCACAAAACAATTGACCGCCCAACAGTTGTTTGCCATGTTCAAAAAGTAAAAGAAAATGTCAACAAATTTAAAAAATTAAATCAAAAGTTTAATGCCCTGTCATTATTTAAAACAAGAGGTATTGACGTGCTAGAATTAGTGTAGTGTTACTATGTTATAAACACTACACTTGGAACTTGGAGGAGGTATTGTGGCCCCGGTACCAAATTTAGTACCGGGGCCACCCAACTACGCAGTCCAGGTACATTATTCGGTGCAATTCAGACCAGTTGATGGTTTTCATATTATATTGTGGTGACGACTCCTCTACGCAGTCCAGATACATTTATTGGTGCGATTCATACAAGTTCAGGGTTTTTAATTTATATTGTGGTGACCACTCCTCTACGCAGTCCAGGTACATTATTCGGTGCGATTCAGACCAGTTGATGGTTTTCTTATTATATTGTGGGGACCACTCCACTACGCAGTCCAGAAAGATACCTCGTTGCAACGTTTTGGACTAATAACAATATTGTGAGGTGTTCATAATACACTGTAAATTAGTGGAAATGCTTGTTATTGAATGTTATTGAGGTTAATAATAGCGTAGGAGTGAAAATAAGCCCAAAAACTTGATTTTTGAACTTTTTATGCTTTTTTAAAAAAAAAAATCCGAATCCAAAACCTTAAATCCGAACCAAAACCTTTCGGCAGGTGTTTTGCGAAACAAATCCGAACCCAAAACACAAAACACAAGACACCTAAAGTCGCCGGTGCACATCCCTAGTTCACTCACTTCAAATTTGTTTTTTTCAGGTAGATTATTTTTTGCAGAAATATGTTTTGTTATTAAAATCTTATATTAGAGACACCATGCATGTATTACAGTTGGCAACCTGGTTATAGTTTTTTGACTTTAGATGTACAGTCATTATACACAAATATTCCTCATTTAACAGGTTTAGCGGTTATAAAAAAAACTTCTAGAAAGAAATTCTAACATTTCTTTAGGTCATCAGAAATTTCTCCACGATGCCATTCAATTTATCCTCACAATTATTTTTTATTTCAAACCACATACATTCAGGTGATGGGCACTGCCATGGGGACCAGATTCGCGCTGAGCTATGCTAACCTCTACATGGGGGAGTTGGAAAATGACCTTGTGTGGGGGGGACCGTTCGGCGGGAATCTGGTCCTCTATGGCAGATATATTAATGACTTATTTATTTGGGATGGTGATGGTGTATCTGCTCAGAATTTTGTTTCTCATCTTAATACTAATTTATATGGGTTAAAATTTACACACACTTTTAATTCTTCATCTATCACCTTCTTGGATGTCACTCTCTCGGTAAGTGACGGTTCTATTGTTTCTGTTAACTACAACAAACCAGTGGACTCTAGCACATACCTTCACTATACTAGCAGTCATTATAAACCATGGATAACGAATATTCCTAAGGGACAAATAAATAGATTAAGAAGAAATTGTTCTAGATCAGAAGACTTTAGTTCACAGGCTGATATTATGTATGCAAATTTTTTAGATAGGGGTTATCCAGAAGGTTTAATTAAAAAGGCTAAGCAATTCGCATTACAACGCGATAGATGTAGTCTATTGGTTCCTAAAAAACATCACAGTAAACCTATATCTGATCATAACCAACTACCGGTTTTTATTTCAATGTTTAATAATCAATCTTATCAAATTAGAAATATAGTGTCAAGAAACTATAAAGTTTTATTACACAACTCAGTTTTGGGCAATGTATTGGAATCAAAGCCAAGAATTGTTTTTAAGAAAAACAATAATCTTAAATACTTCTTGGCTCCTAGTGTCTTGAAAAGTAAGACCTCCTCTTTGACAGACAGCAATATTGAAAATAAAACTACATGGTTACCCTCAAAATTGATAGGGTGTTATAGATGTAACAAGAACATCTGTTTGACTTGTAAACATCTGGAAAACAGTAAAAAAAAAAAGCTGTAACATCTACTAGCAATGGTTTAGAATTTGAAATCAATCACTTTATTAATTGTGATACAGGGTACATAATATACGTACTGAGATGCCCTTGGGGCCTCCAGTACGTAGGCCGCACCACATGGTCCTTGAAAACTAGGTTCAGTGCACACAGATTTAATATTCTAAGAGATTTGTTGACACATAGCGCTAGATTTACTAACAGGCGGGTTGCTCAAACCGCCGATTTTCGGCTAGTTTGCCGGCGGTTTAGCCATCGCCGGCTTTACTAAAGGGAAAACTGCCGTCCAAATGGTCAGAAATTACTTTTTCCTAAACCGCTACTTTACAAACCGCCATCACGATTTGAACAATGTTGAACATACAAACAGCCGGATTTACCATGGAGGGGTTTGTCAAACCGTCGGAAAAGCGCCATTCAAATGACCAAAATAAAAGAGCTGCTTGTGAGTGGCGAGATTGCTCCAACAGCATGCTGTTAGAGCTATTTTGCCATTCAGAACATAAGAGAAAGGCCCATTTCATGTCCAATGATTGCTCCATTAGGATTGTATATAGAAAATGGGCAAAGTGTAATGTAATTTCAAGATACTTTTAATTTATTTTTTTCCCCCCTTTTTGATTGCATTAATTTCTGAAACCAACATATTTTAGATAAATTGTTTTTTGTTCAAAAAGGCAACAATAATAATGGTGAATATAAACAATCAAGATGTACAATGTGCCATTACAGAGTGAACCCATAATTTAATGTTCATGCAATCCAAATGTGACAAAAACAAAAAGGTGTTTCTGAATGAAGAAATCACAGTCAATCACAGTCTATTGGCCAGCAGTTAATCATGATGCTTATAAAAAGGGTCCATCAATTTTTTCAGGTGTGGGTTTGTTGGAGAATGGTTTTTGCAGGGAATGTGGTGCATTCTTGCCAGTGTAGGTTTGCAGCTTTTTATGTGATGGAGGCAGAAAGGTGGGAGGAGGATGGACAGCAGTTGGCATCTGTTCCGCGGAGCCTGCGCAGAGCACGCACTCCACGTGCATTTACTGGATTCTTTGGCTGATGTGGACATAGTACAAATGTTTCGCCTCAATTGCACTAATCTGATGAGACTTTATGAGCAAGTGAAGGATGATTTGGAGCCTACAACCAGTCGCTCTAATGCAGTGTCAGGACTGCTCAAACTACTGTGTGCAGTTCCCTTTTTGGCCACAGGTTCCATTCAATCAGTGTCCTCCAGAGTGATTGGCATAAAGCAGCCTACATTTTCAAGCCATTTTGGACAGGTCCTAGGTGCCCTTAAAAGAGTGTGCCCTAGATATATCTGCTTCCCCAGCCAGGAGTCACAGTGGCATGAGCTAAAGGCAGCTTTCTATAGGCTCTCGGGCATCCTAAATGTAATGGGAGCAATATATTGCACTCATATATGCCTGAGACCACCTCACCACAGGGCAGAGGTTTTCATTAATCACCATCATTACCACTCCCTGAATGTGCAGGTTGCGTGTGATGCTAACCAGCGTATAATGAGTGTTGTTGCAGGCTATCCTGGGTCATGTCATGACGCCTTTATCCTGAGACAGTCTACCCTTTATGCCAAATATGAAAGTGGTAAAATGCCAGAGGGATGGCTTTTGGGTATGTACTTACCATTTTTTTTAATTCCCTTATCCTTGTTAGATTTGCCTCACATGTGCTAACTGCTGTACAACATGCTCCATTAAATGGTAGCTAACATTTTTGTTTTATTATAGGAGATTCAGGATATGGGTGTCGCTCCTGGCTGATGACTCCTCTGCTGCATCTTCAGACTCCTGCACAGCATAAATATAATAAGGCACACATAGCCACTAGAGGTGTGATAGAACGAACCTTTTGATTATTGAACACCAGGTTCAGGCGCCTTGATAAATCTGGTGGTGTGCTTCTCTATGCCCCTGCAATGGTATCCGATATTGTGCTAGTTTACCATCTACTGCATAATCTGGCTTTACACCAATTTAACTCAGAGACTATTGCAGAACACTCTTCTCTTCTTCCCCTGGTGCGAAGACCTCACCTTGTCAAAGTAGTTTGTACAGACCAAACAGGCATACTTGTCACACTTGTCTCTCCAGAGGAACATGAAGCAGGAAACCTGTAAAGTAGGTGCTAAAAAAAAAAATTAGAAAAAGGATATTTGTAGAAATTCAGTGGATGGTAGTCCTCAGATGAAATTCCCAGTTGTATAGAAGATAGGAAAAGTAAAGAAACAAGCAACATACACAGTGTAGTATGTTTTTAAGCATACAATGTAATATCACAAACTCTGGTAATGCTATAATGAGATCACTGTTTAGGAATATCTTAAATCCACATCCATTATATACTACTGAGCAAGATATAAGAAATAGTCAGTCACCTTAAACACAAAGGGCCTGATTTACCAAGGGACATACCTGACGATTTTATGCGTATTGTGCACTAAACCACACTGCACATGCCAAGAACCGGGAGTCAAGTACAGAAAGCAAACTAATTAGTCAAACTTCCTGTGTATACAAGCACAAAGGCCACTTACGACACCTTACGTCCTTCTGAGTAAAAAGGGGCTTGCGATGGGCGAACACCATTGTGAAGTACTCAAAGCAGGCGTTTACCTCGGGATACGTGTGATTGAAACTCTGGTGTACGCAGCAATTTAAGTAAAACCATACGCAACACCTACCCCATCTCAGGGTCATGTCTAAGTCCCAGGCAAGTAAACAGAGCTGCATAGACACAGCTGCAGAGTTCGGCATGTGATACCACAGTGGACCATACACCTGTATACACTTCTTTCATTACAAACAATTATAAAAAACTGGTTGATGCACACTTTAAATTGTTGGGAGTCTAGCGGAGGATTATTTGTGCCTGTATAGTGTAGTTTTATGTGTCTTGAGAGGTATGTTATCTCTGTCTTAGACATTTTTTTTTTTAATCTAAACTGTATTTAATAATTTATGTGCCACAATAACAATGCATCTCTATTTTCAAATGTAATGTGGGTTGTCTGTATTTTTTTTTTTTTCTTTTGGGGGGGGGGGGGGTTAAAGTTTTTAAGGTAATGTTTGGCAAGATGCTTTGTATGTGTCACTTGTCCCTTTCCCAGGTTTAATTTTTTTCTCCCCCCCCCCCCCCCCTCAAACAGATCAGCATAATTTAGGCTATCATTTTCCCAGAGAGGATTATTTGATTTGTCCTTTTTGGAGTCCCCCTTCTTTCTATTTTGCAAGGTATGTTTCATGTACTCCATACACCTGTGTTTGTAGTTCTCTTTCTGCTAGTTGTTTGTAAGATGCTTCTCAGGTGTGTCTCTTGTCACTTTTGCAGTTTACGCCATTTTTATTTTTTTATTGTTTTCTCACAAACCCCGCCCTCCAAAATATCAAGAATGAGCATTATGATGGAAGAACTTTTTGTAACTATTCTTTTACTCTTTATAGACTTCAGGCCAACTACAAAAGGTTGCAATGGATGAGGTAATTTTTTATATTTTAAACCTTCATCCATCTTTCTCACATACAGCCAATCCTTGAGTTGGAACAAATCATGTTCGAGCAGAAGATGGCTGCTCCTCAGGAGGACGACAGCCGTCCACCCCTCCCAAACCAGCAACTGGTCCACCCTCGCCAATCCGGGAGCGTACCTTCAGACCACATGTCAACCTCTATAGAATGTCAGATGCTGAAGTAGTCCATCTCGATCGGCTCACTCCTCATGTCATCATTGACACCCTGCGCATTGTGCTAAATGACCCAGAGCCAATGCGCCACATCGCAACAGCAGTACCACCCCATTGATCAAACTGTTGGTGGTTTGCACTTTTGCCCCACTGGGTCTTTCCAGTGGGAGTCGCAGCAGGGATGTCCCAAACCACTTTCAGTCGAGTACTGGTGGTACTTAATAAAATATTAATAAAAATATTTCTCCAAAATTAAAAACCATAATTTTGGAGAAATATTTTATTAAGCCTGCAAGATAAATTAATAGGATAGATCTGTGTTCTAAATTTGAAAATTGAGATATCATTACAAAACTTATTAGTATTAACTGTATTTATCAGATTATATATTAAACCAATTGAAACTCTTTATAAGGATTAACCCAATTATCTTGAATTCTATCATAAGGTAAATAAAAGAAATATAATTTCTCAGAGCTATATATTGGAATTATTTTATATACTGAGGATGAGTAGCTCCTTATTATGTAACGACAAATGATTTAGTGGACAAATGTATTAGATTGTACTATATATATTAAGATTAACTGTCCTATACACTTTACAATAATTTAGACAGGACCACAGAGCTTTTGCAGTTGAACTGCAATTTTAATTCACTTTGTATATCTTGGTTTTTAATATTTTGATAGTTTTCTCTCATCAAGAGAAGTACACTATATTTTACAGATATTAATAAAGGTTATGCTTTATTTCATTATTTGCCTTCCCATTTATAGATTCTGAGTGCCCCTTTTTGCCATGTCTTTCCCTTCTTCGTGTATGAGTATTCTTACAGTGTTAGGGTGCACCACTCAGCAGCTCCTCTACAATTAAGTACTCTGGGTTATGAGGTGGTTTATTTATCCACTCATATAGGGATCTATAATTGATGATATACCTTGTGTGGTACGATCTCCCCTTTTCTGATACTATGTTGAAACCACCAAGTACGTTTTATCCAAGCTTTGTAAAAGGTGCTAGTATTGAGATGTTCCAAAGGCTGGTGGAAAAAGACCTAGAACAACTGCCTGACATTATCAAAATCAAACAATATGTATAAGGGGAAAAGGAAGCATAACAACAATTAAAAGAAAACTCAGAGATTGTAATCAAAACAGCTGATAAGGGGGGAGGAGTTGTCATTTTAGATAAAGACAATTACCTCATAGAATGTAATAGACTAGAAGTGAAGGAGTCCACCTATAAAAAACTTAAAGACAATCCAACAAATCAATACCAGCAGGAATTAAATGAACTTTTGGAGGAAGGCCTACTATTAGGGATCATTAATAAGAAAGAGTTTGATTACATTTGGGTAAAGTATCCAAAAGATACCTGCATTTTATTGTTTACCAAAAATACACAAGGATAAAATCAATCCCCCAGAACGCCCTATAATATCAGGGATCAATTCTATATCTTCAAATCTCTGTCTATATTGAATATCTTTTTGCAAAATCTTGTGAAATTACAGACAAGTTATTTGAAAGACACCATGTCTATCCTACAAATTCTTGAAGACATCACTTGGAAAGATACATATATATTGGTGACTTGTGATGTAAAGTCACTTTATACATGTATTGGACATGCAGAAGGTTGTGATTATACAAATCACTATATCTGCACACAGCTGGAGACAGCCCAAATTAACTTTATTATGAGTGGCATTGAATACATCTTGACACCACTACTTTTGGTATGAAGGAGAATTCTATCAGCAAATAAAAGGCAAGGTGATGGGAACGCGATTTGCGCCCAGCTATGCCATCCTATTTGTGGCAAAGTGGTAAGATGACAACATTTGGACTAAAACATTTTTTAAAACCTATAATATGTCGGAAAAGATATATAGATGATAGCTTCTTCATTTGGGATGGTGATCAACATCTATTAAGTGAATTCATTAAATATATCAACAATTATTTGAATATGTAATTCACAGCACAAATCAGCAAGGTTGAAGTACCATTTCTGGATTTAACAATTTTTATTGATGGGGATCGGATAAAGACTAAAACATATACCAAAGAAATTGATTGTAACAACATTCTACCCCCATCAAGTAATCATAAGAGATGGATTTATAACGTACCTGGAAGCCAATTCAGAAGACTAAAACAAAACTGTACAGATAGTGAAACATTCACGATTCAAGGGAAACAACTAAAAGGCAAATATTTGAACTGTAATTATGATGCAGATAAAGTAAATAAGGTCCTTGAGGAGGTTAATATACTAGAGAGAAGATCTCTATTGGGATATAAAATGAATCAAGATTTGAATAGAGAAGTTCCTTTCATTACACAATTCAACAGCAATGTTAGAGTTCGAGTCAATAAATGAAAACCCGCTGGACATGTAGAACAACATTTAAGTAGAGGATTTTATCATTGTCTTAATTGTCAAGCATGTAAAACCACTTGCATGAAGAATACAAACTCCATTGTTCAAATCAAAACACAAATGGAAAAACCTTCCTGGCTATAGATCATATTACAACATTTTGGAGAGGTGGAAACCATATTGAACAAATGAAGAAAATAGAGGCACAGTGGATTTACAACATGAAAACCCTCTCCCCACATGGGATGAATATCGATTTTGACTTGGGTCCATTTCTAATCAATATGAGTGGGGAACATAGAGTCTGTTTATTGCCCAATACTTCTGAATATGTCTATTTTATATTATATGCAATATATATTATTATTCCATAAATATCTATATCTATAAAATTTTTGGATTTTACATATTTAGATATTTTTAAAATTCTATTTATGCAAGTGTTTGCTATTACATTTATTTCCATGCTATTTTAGCCATATTTTGGGAATTACTATTGTTTTTAATTGAATTCTAATAAAAGCTTTTAAACCAATTAAAAAAGCGGGGATAAGGATATGTAAAGCCATCCTACTGATGATCAAGTATCCTTGATAAAGTCCTTACTGGACGAAATGCGTAGGTAATTGCAAACAGACATTCTAGGTCAAAAAACGAAAGTGCCACAGTGACGCCTGCATTCCATCTGCGGATCATGGGACACAGCCGGTCATCCAGAAGAGGGCGCCGAAAGAACTCAGCATCAGGAGGGAGAAAACTGATTGACCAAACGAAGAAAGAAAAGGACAGGATAAAATAGGTACTAGCAATAGGGCCAGTATCTAGATCATTCTTCTCTCCTCCTACAGGCTCCACTGTGCATACACTCTGCAAAAGACTATAAAACATTCTATACTTCAACACTATTCTACTTTTCCAATTTTTCGACCGGGACGTCACTTCCAGGAGGTCGTACCGGCCATTGCCTAGGCAACGGTCGGGACGCTGCAGTCTCTTTGCGCCGCGTCCCAGCAGCAGCCGCGCGTGCTATCCTACAGCCACACACCTGAACCTTGTTATGGCGGCCTCTAGGGCTGATTACAGTCTGGCTCCCATTGGTGCATTGCAGTATTTAAGGCAATGAGGACTGAGCCTCACTGCCGGTTATAGCGTCCTGTTTCAGTACTGCTGCCTGCTATTTGCTCCTGTGTTTGGTGTGTAACCAGAGATTGATTACCCGTGTATGACCTTTGCCTGTCCCTGGACTTTGAACCTGCGCTTCTGACCCCAATCTATTGCCTGAACCTGGATTCTGAACCTCTGCTAGTGACCCTGATCTTACGTCTGTCCCTGGATCCTAAACCTGTGCCTGTGACCCCTGACCTTGGTTTGTCCTCTGGATACGTTGTCTGTTGCTGGCCCTGACTATTGCCTGGACCCCACGCTGCTGTCTGCCATAACACTCTATTCCTCCTTATCCGGTACACATCTCACGACCCTGTTTGTCTGCAGCCAAGTCTGTCCCCACCTCGAGGGGCAACAGTGAACACCAGACTTCAGAGCAGACTCCGGTTTTTGCTGTACTGGCTGGAGGGGTCTCTAACAGTGTGGTTTTCCACAACATTATCATCAGGAGTGTGGCTCCAGGGGTGGTGGCCGAGGTTTCTGGGGAGAAGGAGGTACAAATCGACCCCAGACTTCCAGAAACTATGGAGGCAGGCCGCTTCCGCAATCTGTGTTAGAGACCTAATTTTAAAGTAAGTTAGTTATCCAATTTGGTCAAAATCACACTATTTTCACTCTCTAAGAACAGAAACAGTATTCAGATGCATGCATATGATACATGAAATTTATGTGACAAGAGGTAGTCGTGTCTGGATGATGTACGACGAAGAGTTTTGTAAGAGTTTCAGAGTAAAATCTGGTGGAATATGACGACCAATCAGAATTACATTAAATGTTCCCTAACACCAAGAGGCTTACGTCCATGTTTATACCCCTCCTACGAATTAGCAACAGAAGAACTTAAGGCTGAATGGGAGAGAATCCTTCTAAAATGTTTGAGAGCTTATGGATATTATCCTCAAACATGATATACTGATGTATGACTCCTATACCAAGGCGATAGAAGTACTCTGTGCCAAAAGAATTTGAGAAGAATGAATCTTTCCTGAAAACCAATGAAAGATTTGTAGATTTTTGAGAAATCCATCATGGAGGAGAAGAAATCCAAATTCTCAAGGGATAGAAAGGACTACTCTGAAGGGAATATTTTTAAGTGGAGAAACATCAAACCCACACAACATAAGGGCAGGAGGGACCTTTCCTCTAGTTACAACTGCTCAGAAGTTGACATGTCAGATAGTGAGGGAGACGTGAGGTTTTTATCACCAATGAGAAACAGACATAGGGGTAGGGTTTTTTAGGGAGTGGCCCCAACCACCTAGAACCATATATCGGAGGAATAGCTACAGAAAAAACAGGCCGGGGAACAAGAAGCCTCCGGGACAGGGACCAATGGGGCTGGAGACCAAGCCAAAATTCCAATACAGTAAGGGATGAGGAAATTATCAGTGATAGATCTTTACAAATCATCAATCTGTCTAACAGAACATTAACCAAAGAGCATATTAGCATCCTAACAATAGGTCTCGCTTTTTCACTAAATAGAAGATTCAATAGATTTAACTGGGAGAGAGATCTTCATTTATTTAAAAGAAAATTGAAACTTACTAAACACTTTGACAAGGGCAACTCTGAACTTACATCTAGGGCTTTATCTCAACTTAACAACTCTGAAGACATGGAAGCTCTTGATAACACTCAATAACTCCTATTAGAACAGGTAGAGGTATTGAAATTCAATCCATCGCAACCCAGGACCATTTGTAGATGGAAATCCAAATTTCTACTCTGAAAACATCTGTCCACAGATCCAGGTCTTTGAAAAAAAGGTCTCAAGAGATTTAGAAACTCTAAAGAGAGAGGGGGTGAAGTCTTTCTGACGCCGTAAAGTTGCACTGGGATTTATGGGTCGGCTGACCATCGCTATAAGGTTGTTTGATAATGTTTTGGTAGTGACTGGTAGCTTGCCACCATCATTCTTATAAATAAACTGTGACCAAATTTAATCACGTGTCCGTGTCGTTATTTAAGGTTCATTATACAAATCATATGTATAAACAATTTAGTGTGAGTAGTGATGATGATTCAGCCCATTGGCACACATACATATATATACATACACATACACATACACATACACACACACACATATATGTGCCAATGGGCTGAAGTAAATTTCAAAGGGATAGAAGGGATTATGACCTTGATCAGGTGTATGATTGGAGTAAAAATAGATGACCCAGAGGGAACTTTAAAAGTCCATGGGCCAAAGGGAGAAATAATCTGAGATATGAGAATGAGTGGAATATGGTTAAGACAGGAAGAAGGAATGGTAAACAAAGAGAAAATCCCTCTTTTAGACCTCACTATCTGAAATTGGCGAATAGATATACTCCCCTTCAAAAAGATAAGTTTTGGAGTGTGGACGAGTATTTTTTATCCCCCACTCCAACTCCAAAAGAAGACACTATCTTTCAAAAATTCAGTCTAAGGGAAAATATAAAAACAGCTTCAGCACTAAAAAGAAGATATGCAGAAGGAGAGGAAAACGGGCTGGAACCCAGAGAAAGAAAAAGGCGGAACATTTAGTTGAATCTAATGTAAATAGTAATGAGCAAGGCCATGGGATTTTTAATCTGTCCACATACCAACTTTCATGTGGTGAGATTAGACTATTAAAAATAGGTTTCTTCTATGCTCCTACAAATAAAGTCAATGGTTCCAACTTTTTGTAGATTTGAATAAATTCGTAAGGGAATTGACTCTAAAACGCCACTTTCAGAAAAGAGAAACTGAAATTTCGGATCAGAATATTGCCCTTAAAGAATCTAAATCAGGTTTAAAAATACAATCTAAATTTTATCCATTAGAATCAAAAGGAAGTAACATTGAAGTTTTTTTATCAGTTGGTGAAGGAAGATCTTTTTGATCCTAACAAATCTAGAGCCAATTATAAGAGTAATCTATCTTCTCAGGAGAAGGTAGCGTTAAAGTCTTTCGTTGATAACGATAGGATTACTATCAAGCAAGCTGATGGGGGGGCATTGTGGTTCTTGATAGAATTGATTATATTGCTGAAGCAAATAGACTATTGGGAGATTCAGACTCATATCGAATGCTAGCATTAGATCCCACAAGATCATTTGTTGATGAATTGCGAACAATGCTTAATGAAGCTTTGTCCAATGGTATTATAAATAGGGATGATTTTCAATATTTATTACGGGAAAATCCAATCATCCCGATTTTCTATTTTCTCCCTAAAATACATAAATCTCTGGTGAGGCCTCCAGGTAGGCCCATTATAGCGGGAATTGATTCCCTAACTTGTTTTATCTCCCAATATGTAGACATATTTTTGAAAAAATATGTTACTACTTTACCGGCTTACTTAAAGAATTCAACTTCATTACTAAAATTACTTGAATCATTTGAATGGAAGGATGGGTACAGATGGGCCACCATTGATGTTCAAGCTTTATACACATCAATTAGTCACGAGAAAGGAGTGGAAGCTATTAAATACTTTTTGGAAGAAGATGAGAGTATCACTGTAGCCCATGGTAAATTTATATGTAACCTTGTTAAATTCATTCTGTCGCATAATTATTTTAAGTTTTTGGAAACCTTTTATATTCAGATTTGTGGCACAGCTATGGGCACAGGTTTTATCCCCTAGCTTTGCTAATTTGTTCATGGGAAAATGGGAGCACACTCAGATTTATTCTAATAATCCATATCAAAGTAATATTTTTTATAAACGATATATTGATGATATCTTTATAATTTGGGATGGAACGGAGGAATCATTTCAGGAATTTTTTCTATCTATTGGGGTGAATGAATATAATCTAACTTTTACTTCAAAAACTGATGATACTTGTATAGAATTCCTAGATCTAAAGCTGGAAAATAAGAATGGTCATATTGAAACTAGTACCTTCATTAAGGAGGTTGATAGCAACAGCTATCTGCATTATGACAGCTGTCATCTAGACAAATGGAAGCAAAATATCCCATTCTCCCAGTTTAGTCGGATAAAAAAGAACTGTTCGAACCAGGATAAGTGTGATTCCCAACTACAAATTTATACTGAAAGGTTTAGAGAACGGGGGTATCCGGAAGATCTGTTGAAAAGTGCTATAGTAAAAACCAAATTGAAGAAAAGGGAGGATATGTTGGTCTATAAAGTCAAGGAAAATTCCAGGAAAGAAAGAATCCCCTTTATTACTGAATTTAATATTGGAAATAAAAGAATAAGACATACTATAAATAAGTACTGGAGTATTATTAAGATGGATCCTATCCTGAACACGGTATTACCGGAAAAACCGGATATTGTCTTCAGGAAGACAAAGGACCTTAAAAAATTGTTGGCACCTAGTATGTTACAAAATAATAACAAGACTAAAGAAACTTTCCTATCAAAATCAAGGGATGGTTTTTTAAAATGTATGAAGTGCAACATGTGCAAATGGGTGGATCCCTCTAACAAAATCTTTTCTGATTCAGATAACTCAAATGTATTTAAGATAAAAGGACTAGTAACTGTCAAACTACATCGGTTATTTATATTTTGGAATGCTCCTGCCATTTAAAAGTACATAAGGAAAACTAAAAGGATGCTAAAACTACGAATTCAAGAGCACATAAGAGCAATTAAGAATAAGTCTGATGCTCATGCAGTTTCCAGGCACTTTTCTAGATTTCATGGTGGAGACCCGAGTACCCTGAAGTTTAAAGCTATAGAATGTGTTTATTTAGGGCAGATGGGGGGTGATCTTGCCAGGAAGTTAGCTTGTAGGGAAATGTACTGGATATACACGTTGAGAACTCTAGCACCTTTAGGCCTCAATGAGGCTTTTGAAATAGCCCCATTTATAAGATCTGAATGATATACTGATATACTCATTTTCTCCCTTTTATTCTCTCCCATTTGTCTTTTTCCAAAGCTTATGCCTTTCTGTAAAGCATATTTCTCATATATTTAAATGTGTGAATACTGGATAAATTTACTATGATGTGTATGAAATGTGTATCCCATATGCCAAGAGGAAATAATTAGGTCATTCATTGTCTAGCGTACTTTCTATGTCCTCGAAATTGTATGTATATGTTTATTATTTTTTATATTATTTATAAAAATTGACTATCTATTAATTGTATTTTAGAAATTGGTCTTAATAATAACAATGATGTTAAATATTCTCTGCTGCTGCCCGTGAACTATGGGCGGATGTGGTTAAAATATGTAGTGGAGCTGGTTTCAGAAAGGGCGGAAGTGACGTATCGCCGGATGGCGGAAGTGATGTCATGGCTCGGTAGTCGGAAGTCAGAGTGGCTCCGGCGGACCTGCGTTCTCTGGATGTGCCGACTATTTAAGGAGACCCTGTATTATGAACGGACAATACCTTTTGATAAAGTCTTCCCGACGAAACGTGTTAAGGATTGAAGAAGCATCGTTTTTGCCATCTATGGTCCCGTTGGAGTTAAGATCTTTGGGACTTCTGTTGTTCAGATAAGCGGTTTTATATATGTTTTAATGTACGGGCATTTAATTGCTTTTGTACCCGGATGGGTAATTAAACCTTCTAAAATTGATACATGGACGTATTACACTATGTCATTATCCTTTGAGTTCTAGTGCATCTGTGAACCTGCTATCTCTCGAGGAGGATCTGAAATTGGATCAATAACCAGATAAGCCTGATATATTTCTATATTTGGTACGCAGCTTATGAAGCACATTGTTTTGTGTTACATAATGTTATGGTTTTACACTATGTTTGGCGCTCTCTCTCTTATGTTTATCCAGGTTATCTGCATCTGCAATTGATGCTTTTGGAGTTGGAGCAGCCTACTGTATGTGTATTTGTTTACATTTGAGCACTTTAGCACTTTTTGGTGATATACACTGAGCGCCTGTTTAATCACTAATCAATATATATATATATATATATATATATATATATATATATATATATATATATATATATATATATTCCAAAAAATGAGGTATTTATCCAACAACAGTTCTGCACTCAGTATAGAATTTATTAGAAAATAAACTAATCGCATATCAAGCACAACGAAAGCACATGGAAATGATCTATTGCTATGCGGACATTTCATTGAGTACTCTAAAGTTTGTAGTCCGTGTCGACCTCAGTGCATAATATACATGGTTGGACGCATTGTCCATGTTAAGTGGCTTTTTATGTTGCGTAAGCGACTTGCAACCAGATTCATCATGGTTCATAGCTGGAGATCTATTGCTTGATGAATCTGTGAGTAAGTTTCTTGCGTTTATATGTGTATATTGCGCTATGCAAATTGCGCACCCAATACTTCCGCTAATGAATCAGTACCAAAGTGTCCTATATGCTTAATTTACTTTCTATCAGCACTTGTGAAGTTCTTCTATGGATATATTTCCCTATTGTAAATGCACTTATTTTAATTCAAATAGTTATCTTGCATATCAATGTTGACAGTTCTTCATATCTTTAGGATGTCTTTGATAGGGTGTAGTTATTCTCATACTTAGATGATATCTTTTATTGTAGCCATCACAACCTGGTACTGGATTTTTGTGGATCCTGGAAAGAGTGTTTCTCCTCTTCAGGACTGAGTTTGAGCACCCCTGCTCTAATGAGTGCATTGGATCCACATCATATTAGTTTGTTATATTTTACTGTAATAGTCAGGAGTGCTGAGACTGGAGGCAACCAGTCAGACAGGTCCTCCCATCTCCTGCCTCCTCTAAGGCTTCCTCTGCCACCTCCTACTCAATTTACCTCTCCTTCACAACCGCCTATACCATCCGCCTATCTCTCGCCATAGCCCAAAACAAAATACACTAAACAATTAGCAAGGATTTAGACCCCCGGACCCCACGCCTGTATAATGTAATACAGGAGTGGGGTCCGGGTATTGCCATTTTAAAACCGGCATTTTCAGTCTGTCCATACTAAATGACGTAATTTCATACTGTAGGTGTATAGGCCATTCGGATTGGACAGTGGACATTGGATTTCAAGCTCCAGAAAAGCTGCATGTCTGACATATGATAAGTAGTCATTTTTATTACTGTAGGGCTTAAAGGCATCGTTATTCCGATGTCATTTAAAGTGTTGCCGGGGTTGACAGTGCCGTGGTTATTAGTACCACTAGTAAAAACGGGCCCTGAGAGAAGATCCTCTCTTAGTGGAAGTTGCACCCTGGCTCAGCTGGCATCCTTAGGATATCTTCGTACTAAGTTCATTTTAGCCAATCTAGTGCCAACAAGATCACCTGTGCTCTTTCCTGCCTGGCCTTCCTGTGAACCTGGTGCAATATGGCTATTGGAGGAAAGACATATTAGATGGAAATCCCAAGACACTGTGAGACCATCCACCAGGATCGCCTGACAGTCCAGGGTCCTTAAGTAAAATCTCTATGTCTTATGATTGAACTATGTGGCAATCATATTAACCTCTGGTTGTCCCCATCTTTTTAAGATCAAATCAAAAACCTCTAGATAGCGACACCATTCTCCTTGGAGGACTGTATTTCTGCTTAGAAAATCCAATATCCAATTCTTGATCCCTGGAATGTAGTCTGCGGAGATTACCGTAACATGACGTTCCAAAGTCAGAATCCTGGCCGACTCCCTCATTGCTAGTGGACTTCGAGTACCCCCTGATGATTTACATATGCCACAGCTGTGGCATTGTCTGATTGAATGTGAACAGGTCTGTCTATCAGGAGAGGCTGAGCCTGAAGCAAGGCATTTCTTATTATCCTGAACTCTAATACATTTATTGGGAGCACTGACCCCTTCCTCGACCAGATACCCTGCAACCATAGATGAAGCATCAGAGCGCCCCAACCCTGAAGGCTGGCACATGTTGTTACAAGGGTCCAGTCCCAGATGCAAAATGGATGCCTCCTTTTTAGGTGTCTCACGTGAACCACCACAAAAGGGCCTGAGGAGACAGTCTGATAAGCTGGGTGTCTAGATTCAGGTTGGATCTGGACCATTTCCTCAGAAGTTCATTCTGAAAATCTCTGCAATGGAAGCAAGTATACTGCACTGCCTCAAACTAGGAAACCATCTTTCCTAATAATCTCAAGCACAGGAGAACAGATAGCTTCCTGTGACTCAGAACTAGTCTTACCAGCCTCTGAATGGATAAGACCTTTTCTCTGAAGCTGGGATCAAAAAGAAACCACAGGAAAACCATTCACTGGGACGGGTTCAAAGCAGACTTTACGTAATTTATGATCCATTTATGAGCCTCTAACAAGCCTGTTGTGATTCAGCCTTCGAAAGCAAACCATCTAAATAATGAATCACTGTAATCCCCTCTAGTATGAGATGGCGGCCATGACCACCATCATTTTGGTAAATACCCTGGGAGCTGTGGCCAGCCTGAAGGATAATGCTCTGAACTGAAAATGGAGATTGCCTAGTACAAACTAACATAATTGATAGTAATGCTGTTTCAGATAACATATGTACAATTTATGCATGGGTTAGTATTCACTGCCCATTGTGATGAAACAAAAGATCCAGCCCACATCTGATATCTCCTCCATCACAGAGCCTGTAGACCAAGGATGTGCCATACCCATTGTTGTTAACACCTACAGGTTTACTGTATATGCAATATGTTTAGATACATGTCTCCAGAGACTGCTTTTTCAGTTTATACCAACTACTGAGACAGAATGTTTGCACATGCCCCATTTTTCCAGTCTCATTTAGATTACGCCTGTAGTCAGGCCAGCCAGCGGTGACTTCATACTTTGTTCTTAGAAACAAGTTTAGACTCTCTGAGCCTGGCAAGGGAATTGTGAGGTGCCCATGTATCTGACAATGGAAGAGCAGTGGTGGTCTCTGCAGTGTCATGCCATGCAGAGACCACCTGCCCCTCTGACTCAGACGACATTGCAACATAATTTATAAATACACTGGGCAATTTCCAGATTGAAAAGAAAAAAAAAAACGGACATGGTCAGATCTGGGAAGTATGAGCCAGATTGGATCAAGTGTCTATTGCTTTAGAAATGGTTCCTGTAAATCCTACGCCTTGGCATCCCTTCTAGCACACCACCTCCTTTTTGACTCCTGAAGGGATTACACATTCTACTCCCCGGTACTAAGAACGTTATCTAGGATAGACATGATCTTTCTCTGCCATGATTTGACCCTTAAAGCTCCACGAACTTGTATCCAACAGATAGTATGATCCAACCACTTCCCTATATCAGCTAACCTATTGGATATAGTCTCCCGCCTCTCTACATAGCAGCTCAATTATTTCATCCTTCATGACTAGCAACTCACCCTACAATTATGCTTAAGGATTTGACAGAATTTTTGACAGGTGTATCAGCTTTATATAACTTCTCTTCAGCAGGGTCTTATTTAATGGCTCATTATCTGACCTGATCTCCCTCTCTAACGGGACGAGATAGGGTTGCTCTCTGTCACCATTAGTCTTCCCATTGGTTATAGAGCCTTCAGCAGCAATGATTCGTCAGACAGCTTCAATACGAGGTGTAGAGGTGGGGTTTTGGGAATTTAAGATCTCGCTCTTCGCCAAAGATACCCTCCTGTCTATCGCAAACCCTCAGCAATCACTGCCTTGCTTGTACCATCTCATATTAAATTTTATGATCTGGCGTCTCACCTGAGTCAGGTGGCAGCTGCTTATGCTCCCCTCTCAAGACTACAACATGGGTAAACTTGGAGGTGCACTTCAAAAGGAGTTCACTTTTTGGGCCTCTCCAACACGAACCATCTGACTGCCCCGGCCTCTTCCTGCCCATCTCTCAAATTCTGCCTGTCTCTCTCAGACACCTGTCGGTCCAGATACAAATGGACCACTCCTACCTCACTCCTAACACCTCTTTGGAATAATCCTCACTTTTACCCTGGGAATTCCTCCCCTCACTTTAAGCAATGGGTCCGAGCTGGTATACAGGTGGTCTCTGACCTTTTTAACGGAACCATAGCTTAACTATCGGCTCTCTTTCAAAAGTTCAAACACTTGTGTCCACTTTTCTTTTATTTCAATAGTGCCATTTTTCCCTTCCCTCATCTGATGTCCTGTGGGCCCTTAACTTTCTTGAGTGGCTATGTCACTACCTAAGGGGATGATATCCTCAATTTAAAATTGGCTGATTGAGTCCACTTTCGATTCGCAAGGACTGGTAAAGAAACTTGGGACCTCCACCTGAAGAATTGTGCTGGGAGGTGGTCAGAGAAGGGATTGCCAAAAGCTCGATCTCCACACAAATTAAGGAGACCGCTTACAAACTGTATTACACACCTGACCGGCTCTCCAAGATATTTCCATGTCCACTTTGAGTTGTTGGCGGAACTGTGATCAGAGAGATACGCTTCTCCACATTTGGTGGATGTGCCCTTGCAGAGTCTCATTCTGGAATATGGTCCTTTCGGTTATTAACTGTTGTTTCAAAACAACAGTTGTCTAAAGACCCCTGGACCCTCCTCCTCTCGTCCCCTACCTGATGAGAGCGCGTTTCATCCAATAAGTTGATTTCCCATATTCTGGCTGCTGCTAAATCCCTGACAATCATTGGAAGCATCCTAATTCCACCCTCCATGCTGGCCCATTGGAACTATGTCTGGCATATTGCAAGTATGGAGGGTATCACCTATCTTCACTACAAATCGCACAAGTTTGACCATGTCTGGATCGCTTGGTATCTTAGGGAAAACTGTAGCTGCCTATCCACTCCTGCTCCACCTTGTGTTCCGGGACCGGTGGACTTCCACACAATTTAGACCCTAAGACATCTCTGGATCCTCCAAGCTGGGTCCTGCACCCCCGGGTAAGCATGGCCACATTGATGGTCTTTGTTTCACATATAGCCCCCACGTTCACATCTGTTTGCTGTTTGAATTCTTTTGAAGTCAGTGCCTGCACCTCTCTCCTTCCCCCTGCACTCTTCTTGTCCTGTTCCCCCCTGTTTTTTCCCTCCTCTCATAATAAAAAAAAAGCCCAGAGGAAACATCTTGTATGTTCATGTTTGACTGTTTATTGTATCTGATTTCCTCACAAAATAAAGCGTTTTAAAAAGAAATGGTTCAGATTGTTTATTTGAAGGATGCAAAGCCAGGAGCAGACTGTATCAAAGATCATCAGATTTTATTTATTAAACGTTGACATATTATGCAGAACTGTACACTGAGGAGATTGTGACATAAAACAACTTACATACAGTGACATGAACAAAAAGGTAAAGATGGCACTACCCAAATGAACTTACAACCTAAGTCGTTTGGCGAACACCTGGTACATAAAAGGTAGTGAAATAAGGATTGCAGCAGCTGGACAGAAAAGTGTGGGTGAAATAAGGAGACCACTTGTTTTGTCATTGAATAATCTATAAAATAAACCACCGTTTATTCCCTTTTACCAGTTATCTAAGTGTCCATTCCTAGTTTTTCTGTAGCATTCTAGCTACCGGGTTCCCTACAAGTTATTTCCATAAGTGACTAAGGCTTCTGCTACCCCCTAATAAAAATGGCCAGGCTGGCACAGAATCTTTGTTGCAGCATACCCCTAACTGGTCCCTCATAAGCAGCAAAGTGTTAGTCTAACAGTGCATTGGTAGGAAGACAAAAGGTGAGCTAGACCTTCCTCTGGCCATGGGAAAAGCCACTTTCTCCTCTACCCTAGAATTTTGCCCATATAATTAGCGCACCACTGTCGATTTACAATTAAAATAGCTGCACGTAAACTAACCTTATGTTATGGACACGTTTACATTACATTAATTTTTTGGGGATCACTTTTATTACACAAATGTTTAGGATACAAGAGATTAAGGTGTAGATTTACTTAAGTAGATTTTTAAAAAGAAAAAAATGGTGTTGCCATTTACAACCAGATTCTAGCATGTACCACTGCAGGTAAATGAGAGCTAGAATCTGATTGGATGCTATGGGCAATACCTCCACTTTTTCCTTTTTAGAAACTTTAGTTAATCTACCTCTTAGGCTTTTTAGGATACACTGATTTTTTTAAATATTGTTTCCAAGATAAATTTGCTTTTTAGAAGTTGTTTTAGGCAAAGTTTAAATGTCTACTTATACTATTATTACTAATACTAAAAATAAAAAATGCCCTATGTCAAGCAGGCTTTTCTGTAGAATTTATTTAGCACATGGAAACCCAAATTTGTAGGCACAACTATTTATAAAACAAAGCCCCAATGCTTTTGTTCAAGGCCTAGACAGTGTGAGAGATATACATTTTATAAACTTCTTAAAGTAATGCATTTTGTATAATTACTGCTGAAAGGAGAATAGTCTGCAGCTTGCAGAATATTCTCTATGAACTTTGCCTTACATTCTTTTCTCTTCGCCAACATGTCTCTTCTCAAGAATGTGCACATCCAGCAGCCTCTGTACCAGGAGCCCACGACCCCCACTTGAGGCCTACGTGACTGAGATAAAGACATCTGCTTTACATCATGCCCACAAACTGCTGACATGGACAAGTTGTCTTCACAAACCTTGTATTCCTTATCTCCCTTTTTCTGTGAAACTATGTATAAATAAAGCTACTCTGACTTAGGGCTGGTCAGAACCAGATACATTTTCAGCCTAACATCTGAAGTTGTCTGTCTCTCTATCGATCGATACCCACAAGGTATAGCAGCCGGAGTTCAGGAGAAAGGACCCGTTTAGGTCATCTCTGACAACAGTGGCCACACACACACATACACAGAAAACAAAATGTTGAGGCAGGGAAAGGGGGTGAAATTCGGACATTAAAGTGGACCACAATATAAAAAAAAGAAAAGCAAACACCAGACACATTCCACATGATGTGCACAGCAGTGATAAGGGAGTTTCATCACTACTTTAATAACATGTAAAGTCTTCCTGCAGATACACAAATAGATCACTTCAAAATCAATGGTTTCTGAACTTCAGAAGCAAAATGAAGAAAAAAAAAACAAAAAACACAAAGCTACAGTCCCGTTATCACTGTGAATATTGCCCTCCTCATGCTGGTCTGTGCATAAGGTGATTCCACATGTACTGCACCACATTCAGTTATTAAACTTCAGCTACTAAATGAGCAACATTATAATCTGAAATAAAGACTGACAGACCGGGAGAAAAATGATGGCAATCTGTATAATAAAAATAGAAGTTTTACTGATGTAAAATTTCTCTTTCATTGCTTCGGGCATATTCCAAATGTGTGGCCTTCTTATGTAAGCACAGCAAATAAATTTAGTGTTCAGCAATGCGAACTTAGACTCTCTCTCTCTCTCTCTCTCTATGCTCAGTACAATATCTAGCTATAGAAAACATTTTAGCACAGCTGAAAAATTGTACCACTCATATCAATTGTGGAATATGTGCTAAACAAAAAAGTGCTGCCACATTTAATGTCACAAAAAAGTATAAGTGCAGTATTTCTGGGTTTTAAATGAAAACTCATAAAAATCCCCCTTGAATAGCTTAAGTATCTCTCCACTTGCCCATGCTGTGTGAAAATCAGTTTCTGAATTGAAGAGTTTGGAAAGAACAAAAAATAATTAGAAACTGTGGTTATTGGACACCAGCCAAATTCCAGGAGGCTCACATATCTAATTACACCCATAGAAGAATACCAGGATTGTGGGTGTTTAGTGTACCGGGTCATTAAAGAGCATCTGCAATAATAATATGCAGTTTTGTATCCCACTGCACCATGAAATGTACAAACTTTATTTTTACCACAGAACTTTAAAAATACACATCTATCTCTGGACCCTTTATTCATTTTATTTTGATAACCAGTACCCACAACAAAACAAACATATTTTGGATGCACTGATCTCAGAGGCTGCCCCATATTCCATATCTTCATTTCCACAGAATGGTCACTATGTTCAATGGCTGATGAAATGACACTGGGTGGTGTACTGAGGGAGAAGTTAGTGTATTGTACTATGTGGATTGGCTGCTACATGAACTGTCAAGAATAACAAAGCCCAGGCCTCAGCCTTGGAAGTCAAAACATACGTCTGACTAGGTCCAATCCACATTATTCACCTCAGCATCCATCCAGGCCTTCTCATGTCTGGCAATCCTTAATGACTTTACAATGAGATGTGGTTCCCTCCCAATAACTTCCATGCTGGTGGTATTATGTTCCTTATATGCTTCACAATGTGTTTTTCTCTGGAGCTATGAATACAACAGAACTTTAAATCACAAAGTCAGTGTGCCACAATGCTTTTCAGCAGCATTGAAATAACATCCCTGGGTATTTTGTTGGCCAATATGTATAACACATATAGCTGACAGATTTCAGTGTGAAGTGTGCTATATGCTGAAGATTCCATGAGAAGCATATTTAACTAGCACTATCCATCTACCTCTGTCCCTGATGTTAACAAGGCTTACAAAAGGAAGATTTACGTAATACTTTCTCTTCAGAACAATGGGAATGCATCTTAATTACTCCTCCCAACATACTAAATGCCTAAACCATTCTAGGATTCAAAATTAAATTGCTAAATATCTTGTACCTTAGCCCCACTAAATTTAGCAAAATGTGGTCTAATGAAACAAATTCTGCTGGTGCAATTGCAATGAAATTGGCAATCTCATTCAAGCCTTTTGGAAAAGTGCAATATTCCAACCATTGTGGAAATAGGTTTTCACCCCAGCTAGGAAGGGTATTGGCATGAGAATTACTCTCTCCCCAGAATTAGTATTCTTAAACCTCTATTCCTCTGAAGTCTTAAAACAGATATGGGGCATATATTGATAACAAGAGCTGCAATTGCTCAAAGAAAAACCACCACCATCCAGTATTCGCAAGATCATACCTAAAATTCAATTTCGTTTTGGAAATGAGTGTGCCTCTTTCTACCTCAGCTGCCTCTCCCATCATCAAGTAGTGCTGGGGTCATGGCCCTATCTTTGTGGAGCTTGTATGTTCTCCCCTTGTTTGCATGGGTTTCCTCCCACACACTCCAAATACATACTGGTAAGTTAATTGGCTTCTGACAAAAATGGTCCCTAGTAGGTATGTGTGTTGGGAAATTTAGACTGTAATCTGCAATGTAGCAGGGACTGATGTGAATGATTCCATAGAATAGCAGCTGTGCACCCTAAATTGGCTACCTCTCCCTCTGCAACAATGTGAAACGCATTGAGACCTACTGGGAGAAAGGCGCTATACTGGTAAACAATATTATATTATTACCTTTCAATTTAATTGAACCACAACATACATATATATATATATATATATATATATATATATATACATATATATATATATATATATATATATATATATATATATATATATATATATAATTTAGCACTGAATGATATATTAACATTATAGTATTGTGTCTGTTTATGATCCCCTTTTTTTCCTTTCTGCACCCCAAAAATTTTGAAAAAGAAAACCTTCAATTATTACTTTTCATGAATCTGAAGATACGCAGCACCTGTATTAGATGCATCATGAATTTCGGGGTATGTGTAAGGAGGATATGACAGGACGTCTACCCAGCTCTCCCATCTGGTGTCATTATATGCTGTGCTCTGCCACCATGTAATGCACTGTGCTACCATATAATAATTTGAGGTGAACCACAAACTGGATCTTCACCCCAAAAAATTACATGACTCTGATGGCCATGGGCAGGCTGAGCTAGAAGGGGGGCATTTGCCCCCTGGTCGGTCTGGTCCCATAGTGGGTTACCCTGGGCTGCATCATTGGGTCACCTGCATTTTTTGTCCTTTAAAATGTTCCTAATAGGCTGTTGAATTGAGTTGAGTCTTGCCCCCCCAGGCTAAAATTTGCCATCCCTCCCCTGCCAATGGCTATATAAACTTGCT
Organism: Mixophyes fleayi; assembly: GCF_038048845.1. NCBI lineage: Eukaryota > Metazoa > Chordata > Amphibia > Anura > Limnodynastidae > Mixophyes > Mixophyes fleayi. The sequence goes on along the minus strand of NC_134405.1, from coordinate 51,866,880 downwards.
GCATTTGTCTGCAGCCAAGTAAATAGTATAATTGCCATATTATTTGTAATAACCACTCTGGTTTATTGACTATTTACTGAACTAAATATCCCACAGATTCCATACAGACACCACTTGGCTTATTCATTCTCCACTTATGACAGTCACTTTATAATCCTGAGACAATTTAGTCCTAAAGTGAGAGAGCTTAGACAGTTTCAGGTATGCTAGAAATGAACTAACATGAAGAAAACAGCAAGTACTACACCTGGCAGGTCATTCATTATTCATTAAGATTTAATATTTGTTTTTTTATTTTTTGTTTTACCTCAGCTCAAGATAATATTCTGAGACTTGAAGTGTTTATAGGAACATAAACTACTAATGGAGACATGCAATCTGTAGAGTAAAGGCTGCAAGTGTCTTTGCTCTGTAAAAAAAAAAAGTGTATGTGGTAGTTTCAACACCAGGCATGTATTCAATGTCACTCTCCAAATATTCTCAACACCTTCCTGCTACTTCCTGTATTATGTTTCATGAACTTTATCTTTCCCTCCAAATAAACATGCATTTGTTAAGCTTCACCTAGATAAATCTGTATACATTTGCTTCTTCAAGTAGCTGATATCCACACAGACCCATAACTAAGCCTGTCCTGTATATTTTGACTGATTTACACTTCAGTTTCTCTCACAAAACCTCTCCTATTGCCAAACACTTCCCCTCTGAGCTGGGAGGTCACCACTGCCTTATATAGACTCTGAGGGTAATTGGCAGAACACCTGCAGGGGAACAGCCACACCCACCTGTGACTCTGTGCTGCTCTCTGCTGCCCCCTCTGGTTAGAACAGGAAAGCCAAAGAGAAAAGGAAACTGACTCCACTAATTTTTTTATAATATTAATTGGAAGATAATAATAATTAAAAATAATATATAAGCAGGGTTTACTGTCATGTCAGTTGTTATGCATGTTTAATAAACTATATTAGCATGAGTTAATCTGCACAGATAACCACATTTGCCTTTAGATTCCTGTCACCTCAGGCAGCCCTGACATAATTATACCACCTGTGGATCTGTCAGTCTGTAATGAATACACCTGTGCTAAAGCAAGGAGATCTGGAAAACATGCACTGTTAGGGCTCCCCGGGGACTGGAATGGGAAATTATGGCCTATATATGTTGCATTAAGTAGACTGAACCTTACACACCAATATCTGTATGTATATATATATATATATATATATATATATATATATATAGTTATGATCAGGTGCTGGTAGCAATATATTTCTAGGCTGCCTATATATTATGCTTTGCCACATAAACAGAACTAAAGCAGTCTACCTGATCTGATAGTTCTGTGATATTTGCTATGATACAATGCTATATCGGACAAAGACTGTTTTATATGCGTGGGAAGATGATTATGAGGGAGGAAGGCACAGAGCTGATCTATAGCTCAGCCATCTCTAATTGCCATCCACATGGCCCCATATATGAGGCTGCAGGCCTTAATACTTTTATACAGGTCATAGATCCAGCAAGTGACTTTTAATACACATAATAACATACAGTAAAGAGTTCAATATTCCTTTTAATACATAGGGTTTTTGTTTTGCTTTTTGGAGGGGGGTGATGGGATTTAACAGAAAGTGACAAAAAAAAAACAAAAACACAAAAATGCACATATTTATTTTCATTATTATTGCTTTATGAACACAGAGCGTTCCACTTACTGTACATGTGTATTGGTTGTTGTTTCTGGTCACGTGACCCCCTGAGTTCCTAACTTGTTCAGACAACATAAAGATGTTTGTTGCAGTTTATGCAATGATTAGTGAGATTTATTTTACGCTTTTTTTTTTATTTATTAAGTTTTATCATTTTTATGTTAGCGCTGTTCTATTTGCGTATTCATATTTTCTCTCATTCAGGACAAGTTATGACTTGTATATATCTTGCCTAAGGTTATCATCATCTTAATTTATTTTACGGTCCCATAGAATCCGCAGCGCCGAAAGTTATGATGTCAGAACAAGGTGAAAAAAATGTTTTCTGAAAATTTTATCTGTTCCATAATAAAAAATGTAGATGAAGTATTTAATTTAATTTGGCCTAGAGTGATGTTTGCACTTTAAATGGAATTGTCATTGGGGACGGTGTCTCTGCTACTGGCCGGTATTGTTTGCTATACATATGATGGCAAAATAAAGCAATTAAAGTGAGTATAAAAATAGGCAATAATGATACTGGTCTACGGGGTGGGTGTTATGGGTGGGGAAGCAGGAGGTATTGCAGACCTGTATAATTATGCTCATCCCTTTGGAGGCTCACAGCGCTGGGGCCACTGGGTTCAATTTCGACTAGGGCGCTATGAGTGTGGATGGTAAATCGCAAAATATAGAAAAAACAGGTTCGACAGGTGCTCCAAACAGATACAGCTCATTCTCACCCTAAAGGCAACCCACCTAAATTGCTAAATATCACAAACGTTACATCACCCACTTGGGGGTAAATGTATCAAGCTGAGAGTTTTCCGGCGAGTTTGAAAAGTGGAGATGTTGCCTATAGCAACCAATCAGATTCTAGCTATCATTTTGTAGAATGCACTAAATAAATGAAAGTTAAAATCTGATTGGTTTTGCAAACCCACCGAAAAACTCTCAGCTTGATACATTTACCCCTTGATGTTTGTTTATTAGTGAAACCAGAAGTGCTTGCAGTCACCCTTCTTTTGTATTTCACTATCAGTGAAGGGTTTTGTATGTACCAAGAACCATTGAAAATAACACAAGTCAAACACACATAAAAACATAAATATGTACAGTCTCATATGGTGAGTATGGTTTGTCTTTTTACATTCATTTACATGAATTCAACATTTAAATTAAAAACACTTGTTATAAGCATAATTTTAATCTCACACAAAACTTAAAACTAGCTCATTTTAACGTTATCTTCTCTGTCTAACACTTAACACTGCTCTCCTGAAATCCTAAAACCAATGTTTTGGTCCACAGCTATTTTAATTTTAGCCCCTTGAGTATCTATGACCCGGCATTTGGTGAAACCTAAATGTTTATGCAGAATTCAGCTGTTCTCCTGTGTAGGACGGGATGTGTATGTTTATTTCCCCAATAGACAGGTGGTCAAATATAAAGGCACAGATTTATCCAGACTTTCACTTGTAGGGCAGCTGTGATAGAAATAATTGTTACTGTCACAACCAGGCAGGTGGAAATTTATGGTAGCTGAGCGGACTCTCACTACCTGTAGGAGATAGGACCTGCACTGATACCCAGCTGAGATGATGAAACTCTAGCACTGTACACGTCCTACCAATACTGGGCTGATATAAATGCTGTTTTGGCCAATTTATTTTGCAATGTATTGCAGACTTTTTTGCCTTTGTTTGCTTTTGTTACAAACATATATTCCTGTTTATTAATAATCTCTTAAAGGTTTCTCTGTGCTGTCTATAATCCAGTTCACACTATTATAGCATCTGAGGAAAAGTCCTGATACCACTAATTGATCATTAAAGCTGTCATCAGTACGAAAGAATTTCGGGTGATCTTTATATGGCCCCTAATTCAAGAAAGTAACATACCATATCCGAGGTGAATACTACTAATTACACAAACTAACAAAATTTGTACCTTTATAGTATACACTACAAGAACAAGAGTAATGTATAGTAAGTAGGTAAAACAAACAAATACTGTACATTGATAGAAATGCAGGAGTATAAAGCAAAACTAAGGTGGTTTCTGTCCAAACCCAAAAATAACGTGCTTTGTGGAGCAGACTTCACCAGGGGATAAATGAGATTAAGCAGAATTGTACAGAGATCATTGAGTAAGGGCAAGATAGGCCGTGCAGTTACAATAAGATGACACTGTAAATATGGAATAAGTGTGTCTTCACACTCATGTACCCGGCAAAGTTCTGCATCATACAGCATGGCCGTACTTACATTTCTGATAATCCTCATGCGGCTAGACTCCACCTGCAGACTCTCTCCCCCTTGATGGGTTCTCCACTAGCTCAATCTCGATCACCTAGTTGATCTCTATCATTGTCTATCTTATGTTCTTTGCGGAATGAGAAGGATTTTTGGGCTGTCTGCGCTTGTGTGGTGTAGGTGTTAGGGGTGGGCTGCTGATTCCTGAGAATGTCTGCATAGACAAGCCACACTGGATAAAGAACATCATATCAGAACAACATCATACAAACGTATTCACTCCACTGGACTCTCACTCTACAATCAAACAAGCCTGTTCGCAAACCCCGTCTTGCAGTGGAACACATGATCATGCATTGCACTCGCTGCTCCAAAAAGTTTGATGTCTGGAACGCACCTTGCATTCCAACAACAAAAAAGACTGGAAAATATCAACAAAGAAACCTTCACACCTAACAACTAAAACTGATAATCGCACAACTGGTCTTATCAGAGCAAACCTATCACAAATATATTGCATATTAATAATTACCTAGCACCTAATGCAGGATTTTATGAAACACCCACTGCCTGTTACGTACACACACTCACCACACACACAGCATAAGCACCACAAAAAACTAAAGCAAACAATACACACAACACCACCATCACCTACAAAAAACACCCCATCCATACACATACACAGTAAACACCGACAATTACAACCATCAAACCAAGGAGTGCTTAAACCACAAAGGATTATAAACTATAAGTGCCAGCTATTAAAATAGCCAACTACAACCCATCACTTAACCAAGAACTATAGACACACTGCAAAATGACATAACACACAGTATTAGAGCTTTAAACACTTCAAAAAGAGCATTAGACAACACATAAGATCTCTAAACACTGCAAAAGAGCTTTAAACAGCCCAGAAGAGCAACAAACATGGCATATGGGCTACAACCACCGAAAAAGAGAATAAACCATTCAACCACCCCCCACACACACAGACATTTTCTCTATCTCTTCAACAAATAAATATTGTGAACTATCGAACCGCACATCAATATAATACAGAATGAAAGATAAAACAAAAAGAAAAAAAAAGAAATATACAAACAGTCACAAGGAACACACACCTCTAATTAGGGAAGTGTGGCCATCAGCCTAAATGCAGGTAAAATCACGTGGGTGAGTGATTGGGTGTTTAGCCTATTGGCTTTCTCATTTCTTAACCAATGAGACAGAAGAGGGGGGTGGTTTAGTTTTATATAGATGAAGTTCTCCAGCATTTCTCTCTCTCTGCTTCCGGATTTTTCACGCTGAGGGGTCAGGCTGAGGAGAGCTGGTGCCTTGTGGTATCGTATTGCAGTGCAGTTATATATTGTTTGGTGAACCAGTGTTGCTTTATTTTTGTTTGCTGTATTTTCCCTGTCTGCCCTTTCTTTCTTTGTCTCCTTCCGTTCTCTCCCCTATCCCCTACCCTCTCCCCTCCTCCCATTCGCCCCCCCCCCCTCTTCCCCTCTCCCTTATCTCTGTACCTTTAGCTTTTTCTGTCGGCCGCGGGGCTCCGTGGCTGTCTCCTCCCTTGTCTGTCCGTGTGTTGGTAGGCCCTGTTATGTCTAGGCCTAGTCGTGTGCGCAGTGCACCAGCTAGGTATCGAGAGGCGGGGCCGGGTCCAGTGTCCCTTCCGTCCTCTCCTTCGTTACGGTCAGCGGGAGATGCAGCCCCGGTTCCTGGCGGTGTGCCCACCAGGGAGTTGCGCAGTGTCGCCCCCCCAACTGGCACCAGAATCAAAGTTCTCGCGAGGGGGCGGCTGTTGTGGGTAGGCAAGGCGGTCAGTGGTCTGTCCCCCAGGGGGGGTAGGGGAGGCGGCGGGGAGTCAATGTCCCGGGGGTGGGCGAGGTGGTTCCCCGGCCAGTTCCCTTCCTGTGATGCGGTCCTCCCAGTCTGTCCCAGCAGGGGGCATGTTTAGGGGATGGGAGACGTCGCAGTCCTCGGCGGCCCGGGGAGGTGGCATTCATAGGGGGGGCATAGGTCTCCATCACCTTACAGGGGCTTGGGCCCGGTTATCTTGCATCCTCTCATCCCGGGGGTGCATCCTTGTATCCCCTCTGGTGGTGATCCTTTTAGGGGGGGGTGTTAGCAGGAGGCGGTGGCAGTAGTTCTTTGCCCTATTCTGTGGGAGTCAGTGGTGTGGGCAGCGGAGGCGCGGGAACAGCTATTAGCAGGCCTTGGCAGGTGGATGTTCCTTTGCCTCTGGTGGGGGGAGGGGTAAGGGCTGACCATCTGGGGCATGGGGCTGTTTTTCCCTGGTCAGGTGTCTATAGTTCAGGCCCTCCACTCAATTCAAGGGTGGGGCCCGAGGATTCCCCCTGGTCTCGGCAGAGGTCGCGGCAATGATGGTAATGTCGGTTAAAGCTCACTCCCCTATTTGTAATGATGTTTTAGAACGCTGGCTTAGACTATACCCAGATGCAGAGCAGGCTTCTTTTCTCCGGGAAGGTTTTTGTCACGGCTTCCGGCTTCCGGCTGCCGATTGGGGCAACGGTTAACGCTAGGGCCGCTAGAAATCTAAAATCAGCATATATTTTTCCAGAAGTTCTTGACGACAAGATTCGTGGGGAAATTAGCCTGGGACTCATGATTGGCCCTTTCAGCCCACCCCCCATAGCGGATTTAGTTATCTCCCCAGTGGGGATAGTCCCAAAAAAGGTCCCCGGTAAATTTCGTCTAATTCAACATCTGTCTCATCCAGTGGGCGGTTCAGTTAATGACGCTATTGATCAGGACATCAGTTTGGTAGTTTATCAATCATTTGAGGAGGCCCTGATGTTGGTTAGGCACTTTGGAGTGGGTGCCCTCATGGCGAAATTGGATATAGAATCCGCATTTAGATTACTTCCCCTACACCCCGACTCCTTCAAGTACATGGGGTTCCAAATTAAAGGAGAATATTACGTCGATAGATGTCTGCCCATGGGTTGTTCTCTGTCATGTGCTTATTTTGAAGCATTTAGCAGGGACAGGGCATGAAGGCATTGCTCATTACCTTGATGATTTTTTGCTTGTGGGCCCGGCTGAGTCCTCATCGTGTGCGGAAACGTTGTTTTCTGCGCAAGCTCTGTTTTCAATCATGGGGGTTCCAGTAGCGCAGGACAAGATGGAAGGTCCGACTACATGTTTGTCCTTCCTTGGGATAGAGATAGACACAGTGGCAGGCTGCTGTCGGCTGCCAGCGGATAAAATCGCGAAGCTAGGGGTGATGATATCTGATGCTAAGTCCGCTCCCTCTCTTAAATTGAAACAAGTTCAGGCGCTGTTAGGACTGTTTAATTTTGCATGCAGGGTTATTCCGATGGGAAGGATTTTTTGTAGAAAGCTGCAGCTTTCCACAGCAGGTAGGAATAGGCCTCATGCGCTGATTAAACTGAAGGATGAGATCAAACAGGATTTGATGGTGTGGAGATCTTTCCTGGGGAGATTTAACAGTGTTAGATTTTGGCCTTCCCCCCCTATTTCCACGATGGATTTAGAATTCTTCACAGACGCAGCAGGGTCCAAGGGTTTCGGAGCATACTTTCAGGGTTAGTGGTGTGCATCTCCATGGCCGCAGGAGTGGGTTGAAGGAGGTTTGATAAAAAATTTACTCGTATTAGAGTTATTTCCCATTATTGTGGCCTTGGAGTTGTGGGCTCCTCAGCTAAAGAGTCATAATGTTTCCTTTTGGTGCGATAATTTGGGGGTAGTTCAAGCAATCAATCGCCAGATTGCGTCTTCCAGACCAGCGGTGAACTTATTGCGTGTACTGGTGCTTCGTTGCTTGGATTATGACATAAATTTTCGTGCCAAACATGTCCCAGGGATAGAAAATTGCATTGCTGATTCTCTTTCCCGTCTTGATAGGGGGTGGTTTAGATCAGTGGCTCCGGGGGCTAATCCCATAGGTATAGCTTGTCCATCTTATATTTGGCAGATGGTCGGTCCGGCATAAGGTTTTTGGCTGAAGCTGCCTTAGCTCCCTCTACGTTGAAGGCTTACCGGTTGGCGTGGAAGCGCTGGGAGAGTTATTTGTTATCTTCTGACAGGCGGTTAACAGGCGATGGTTTGGACATGGAGGATTTTATGTTGGGGTGCTATCAGAAAGGCCTTAGTAAAGCATCCATGTCTTCTACAATAGCAGGTATATCTTTTATGGCAAAGGTTCGGGGGCTTACTGATCCTACGAAATCATTCCTGGTTAGGAAAGCCCTGAAAGGTTGGTCTAGATTACACCCTATACCCAGAGATCACAGGTGTCCTATAGATCCGTTTTTGTTGGCCCGGTTGATGGGAGTTTTGCCAGATATAACTGTTGATGTTTTGAGGCTTCTCTTTTTAGCGTGGCGTTCTCCATGGCATTTCACGGGGCTTTGAGAATAGGGGAGTTGGTTGCGCAGTCCAAGAATCATTTAGGGTCGGCCATTTTAGCTAAAAATTTAATTTTAAATCCGGATACTATTCAAATTAAGATTGCCTAAAACAGATCAATAGGGAGTTGGTCATTGGTTAACGCTAGCAAGGCAGCTGGATGGTATTATTTGTTCGTTCAGACTTTGCCACGAGTTAGCAGAAACACGCCCGCAGCAAGCGGAAGCCTGGTTGGTTCACAGAGACAGTTCCCCGGTTACTAAGTTTCAATTCCATGCCATTATGAGCAAAGCCTTGGGGGTTTTTGGGTTTACCTTTAGCTGAATTTGGTACCCACTCCTTTCGTATTGGCGCAGCAACAGCGGCAGCGGCAGATGGGGTGTCAAGTGCAGCTATACAGGCTTTAGGTAGATGGAAATCCAGTAGCTATAAGCGATACATTAGACCTGATGTTTAACCAATTTTGTTTTGCTTCCTTTTTTACGCAGCTCTTCCTTTTCTTTGCTTTCCCTTCTTAGGTGGTAGACCCAGGGGTTAGCTGCTCGCCGCTTTTTGCGGGTGCGTGAAGGACTTTTTCCCACCGGGTTTTCACCTTCACCTGGGTCGCTGCCTTTCCTTTTCAAGTTTTATTTAATGTTGGAAGTAAAATCCCCCCTTTGTTATGTCAGTTACTACAGGTATTTCTCCATTTTGTTGGTAGTTATCAGGTTGCATTAGTTTTTAGGCTTTAGGTTATGTTTAATATGTGTTAATTGGTCCTTTGTGGTAGTTACAATTCGTTAATTTCTTTTAGGGGTTGATACCAGAAAAATTTCGGTTTGGTTTTTGGGACACTCCTATGTCTACTGGGCGAGTAGACACGCTTTTGTTCGGAGGTGTCCGTGGTTTCCGGTGCATGCGGAGGTCATATGGATAGGCCGGCGGGGTATGAGATGGATGGAGTTCATGTCGGTTCTATCGGGGGAGATTGCTGAGCGTGAAGTCCCCGATATTCTTGTGGTCCACTTGAGTGGCAATGACGTTGGTCAAGTTAAATCCTTGGACCTTATTATAAAAACACGTGATGACATTTTGTCAGTCTCTGTTAAATGGCCGTCCATAAAACTGTGCTGGTCTTATATTGTTCCCTGTAGAAGATGGAGGTTTGATTTGCCCGCCATGACTATCGCATCGGTAGTCAGAAAGTTAATCAGGTGGCTAAGAAGATTTTCCGTGAGTCAGGGGGCTTTTCCATTTCCCATCCATTATTGAAGGCTGAATTTGTACATTTGTTTAGAGATGATGGGGTCCATTTGTCCGATGTTGGTATTATCTTTTTTATAGACCAGCTATTTTGGAAGCTCAGAGTTGTTTTTAGGGCTGTGGTTGGCAGGCCGCATTTATAGTCATCTCTGCGACATGGGTGGGAGAGCAGTGCAGTCGGTAAGTTTGCATATGGTGCTTGGGTTATCTCGTCATAGGTCACTACTCCCCTTTTGGATTGTGTTGTCATCACGTGTGTTGGGTCCAGTGAGTGGGACTCTGGGCCAGTATGTTGAATATTTTACTGGCGGTTATAAAGGGGGGTGTAGTCTTGCCGTTGGACAGATATTTCGCACCGGCCAATAGATAAGGTATGATCCTGGGTTGGTGGTACAATGGTCTGACCTTTCCACCATTATTGGTTTTGTGTTTGCTGACTGCCCTGCTCTCGTCCGCCTTTCAGCCCCTTTAGTTTTAATATTAGTCATTTAATAAATAATATTTTATACCAACGTTAATTTGGTGTCCGTGTCTTTATTAATTTTTTTTATGGTATTATGGTAAACACTAAGAACTTCCACACTGTGCATTTTATACCCTACAAAAGGAAAAAAGCACAAAAAAGTAAGCCTACTAACAACCCATTTTTCCTAAACAGAACCAAATCAGCCTAGACCTACACCCCACATGAACACACTACAGTGTGCGTCAGATACCACAACCATATCACGTTCTTTAGCCTAGAATGGATTGCTGAAAAAAAAAAAAAAAGATGAGAATACTTAGGTAGGCATACATCTGCCAGTGTTTTGTTTATCTTGTTCTCCCCTAATGTGACTTGTACGTTATTTTCTTTCTTGTTTATGTTCTGTTATTATTTGTGTAGTTGTCCCTAGGGGCCCCTGGAATACAAACCAGGATTCACCCTCACTACTGTTTGGTTTCGGAAAATATTGAAAATGGAGTAAAGCTTATCTATTCACTGTTAATTCTCACTTTGTGCATACAGTTTGTGGTACTAATTTCACGTCAATCTACACTTCTTGCTGGGAGCTACTCTGACCTTCCTCCCCAGAGGCCACCATTCACTAGCCGGAACAAGTGGGACCTCCACTCCTTTAACGTTGCATCATCTGCTGAACGTCCACTGATGGGGGTAGGTTAGTCACACCATTTTCTACTGCTACTCACCTACACACTACCTCCATCCCTCAGTTTAACTTAACTTTCCTGGAAGGTCAGAGGATTGAATACACCTGAAAAGAGAAAACAAGCTACAGCCCATCTTAAATGCTCTCGCAGTGACATTGCATTCCTGCAAGAGACCCATTGGAGAGACGGAGACGGTTCTGCCCTTAAGATGAATTGAATAGGGGAATGCGTATTGGCAGCATTTCGAACCAAAGCTAGAGGGGTAGCAATAATTCCAGCCCGCCACTTATCATATACAATTTTCGACATGGTCATTCTCCTGAAGGGTAGATATATCCTATGGAACTTGCAGATTCTTGACACCAATTACACTCTTTTGAACCTATATACTCCAAAATCATGCCACGGTGATTTTCTTCTACAGATCTCCAGGTCTCAAGTCCCCACTAGATCCACACCTTGAGAGCACAGATGATTTTTTAGACTCTTGCTGTGGTTGATCCTTGTAGACTTTTTAACCCAACTGTTTACTCTTATACATTCCACTCTGGAGGTAAACAGTTCTCTGCATTTACCCAGAATTCACCAGGTGGAATTTCACTTTACCAGAGGCGCGGAGTCTAACACAGTGGCTGGTCTTCTCTAGGAACTCCCGCAAGGGAGTATGGTTTAAGCGGCTGCCACTCTGCAGGTCACGGCCCTCTGGGAAATGTGGTGAATATACGGAACTATACAACTGAATAGGAAATTGAATGTCAATGATATAAATGCAGAGTCTCTGAACAATGGAAACTATGGTAACATGGTAGACTGATGAGCAGTAATAAAAGGAGGAGAAAGTTTCAAAGTGCATTAGCACACAGGTAGCATACAGCAGACCAATATATGACAACTGGATAAAGTCTATGGAAGGGCCAATCAATAATGCAGCAGGAGAGTCAGCAACTCGCAGCTATACTTCAGAGGCACTATAGGCTTTACTCCCAATAACAGGTACCATGCAAAATAGTAGGGTAAGCTGCTCCTGACATATGTTCCCGCTGGTAACTGTAAAGGCTTGTGCAGATGCTGGTATAATACTAGATAGCGTGGAGCGGTCTGCGGCTAGCAAATTGTACCACTAATATGAAGAGAAGACTTGTTCGAGTGCAGGTATGTTACAAGGTAGCGTAAAGTGGTCTGCAGCTAGCAAGTTGTACCTCTGATATGGAGAGACGACTTGTCCAGGTGCAGGTATGTTATAAGGTAGCGTGAAGTGGTCTGCGACTAGCAAGTTGTACCACTGATATGGAGAGGCGACTTGTCCAGGTGCAGGTATGTAATCAGGTAGCATAGAGTGGTCTGCGACTAGCAAGTTGTACCACTGATAGGGAGAGACAACTTGTCCAGGTGCAGGTATGTAATCAGGTAGCGTAGAGTGGTCTGCGACTAGCAAGTTGTACCACTGATATGGAGAGGCGACTTGTCCAGGTGCAGGTATGTAATCAGGTAGCGTAGAGTGGTCTGCGACTAGCAAGTTGTACCACTGATAGGGAGAGACAACTTGTCCAGGTGCAGGTATGTAATCAGGTAGCGTAGAGTGGTCTGCGACTAGCAAGTTGTACCTCTGATATGGAGAGACGACTTGTCCAGGTGCAGGTATGTTATAAGGTAGCGTGAAGTGGTCTGCGACTAGCAAGTTGTACCACTGATATGGAGAGACGACTTGTCCAGGTGAAGGTATGTTATCAGGTAGTGTAGAGTGGTCTGCGACTAGCAAGTTGTACCACTGATATGGAGAGACGACTTGTCCAGGTGCAGGTATGTAACAAGGTAGCGTGGAGTGGTCTGCGGCTGGCAAGTTGTACCACGATATGGAGAGAAGGCTTGTCCAAGCGCAGGTATGTTCCACAGCAAACAGAGAGCACGAGTAGAAACCGGAAACACCTCGGAGTCACAAGGGAATGAGAACCAAAGAACAGGCAACGGTAATAGAGTAACAGGTGCCTTAAGTAGTGAGAGGTGATTGATTGACCAATGTTTTAACAGTTCGTGGTTTCTGCACATGCGCAATCCTTGGTCAAGATGGCAGACGGCTGCGGCGCCGGCAAGAGAGAGAGAGACCCATGTCCCAAACCAGAGGCACTAACCGTCCGGTGAGTGACACACAATTGGCGATATCCTGATTTGTGTCCATGATATTATCTCTAAAACAATTTGACTGCCCTTTTCCCCATCATGTTCTCATCATCATCATTTAATTACTAGCAGGGTCACCAGGAGTTGCACAGGTCCAAATTGTAATGTGTAGTAGTTTTTATATATTAGCAAATTATTTGGTAAACAAACCAAAAATGCTATTTAGAAAATAAGATTTGTTGCTTTGTCGCATTGTTGTTATGTCGTGTTGTGAGGTTTCCTTCCAGCAGTCAAACAATTGTTTACAACCAAACAATGATGTTTTCAATATTTGTCGCAATGTGGTCTAATAGGTTACTTTTTCTATACTAAATAACTATGTAAGATTTGGCAGCTTTACCTTGAGAGTTGTGGAAGCAACAAACAAACGTCTTCTTTTTTATTTATATATATATATATATATATATATATATATATATATATATATATATATATATAAAATATAGCGCCACTAGTTCCGCAGAGCTGTAAGAGAACTAGCACACATTAATCCCTGTAATTGTAATACAGTCTAAATTTCCTTAAACACACACAAACAAGGGTCAATTTGATAGCAGACAATTAACCTACTAGTATGTTTTTTGGAGTGTGGGAGGAAACCGGAGCACCGGGAGGAAACCCACACAAACACGGGGAGAATATGCAAACTGCACAAAGATAATGCCTTGGTCGGGAATCGAACTTATGACCCCATTGATGTGAGGCAGTGGTGCTAACCATATTTGGAGGTTTCCTTCTCATCTTTATCGCTCTGAGAAAATTCAACAACATGCCAGACATGCTTGGCTGGAGTTCCGGAACGATAAAATTGAGCATTGGGATAACCCAATTGTATTTTGGGAGAACTCCAAAGTGGTCCTTTGTGGCCGTATCCTCACCTATACCTCTAATTACAATGAAGCCAATAAGGACAAATATAGTTTGCTACAACACAATAAGTCTCATTGCTATAGAGCGTATGCCTCTGACCCGAGTGATGATCGGTTAGCTACGTATAGGCAGGCGCGCCATCTTCTGGAAAGCTTCCTTCTTTTTTTTTTTCAATTAAAACTCCAACTAGATTTCACCAAAAATAAATTCTTTCTGTGGGGTAATGGAGCGGGTATACTCCTCGCCAACATACCAACCATCACTAAATGTTAAAATCATATAGTGGCCATTTGTCATTGTGTCTATAACACACTCCTCACGAAATCAGAGGAAATGTAATTATTATTATTCTACCCTTTACACCCACAACCCTCCCAATCCACACTTAATAAATACACTCTTAACTGAAGCCAAACTCCCTAAATTAAATGTGGCCCAGAGAGATTTTCTGGATGCAGATCTCACAGCTCAAGAAATTGTAGCTACCATTTCTGCTCTCCATTTGCAAAAGTCACCGGGCCCCGATGGCTTTTCCTCTGAATATTACAAATGCGTGCAATCTGATATTGTCCCCACCCAACTTGAATTGTTTAGTCATTGTTAGGATATCATCCTTGTTTTTAGCCAGGCTTCTCATTGGCAGGAGTTAATATTATCTCCCTGTTAATCACTGGCACCTGCTCCTCTCCATGCACCTTGCTGGCCATTTATTGTTTTCCCCTGAACATCATTCTGCTATCCTGATCCTGTCTTGTGCTTTGGACATCCTGCAAACCTACACTCAGATCCTGTGCATCCAGGCTATTTATCATTATTCAGCTAAGTACCTGCTGTTCAATATTCATTTACTGTTTACCTGTTATTCAGCCACACCCAGATATTTGTTTACTATACTTGACCTTACCTCGTCTGTGTTTTACCCTGCCTTAGCCGGAGTGAATTCTTGCTACAATAAAACAGTTTTATGTTTTCATCATACTCCCAGCTCCATGATTGTCATTACAAGTATCCAGTTATCATAACAGCCATATACATAGAACTAGACCAGTCTATCCTACCTTTAATGCAGCCTACACAACATTGATATTGAAACTGGGCAACCTCTTACAACACCATAATCCTCTTGAATCTGGACTTTTAACTAATTTTCCATAGTTTCTGACCAGCCATCAGCTAGGCATTGTTACTGGTTGCCACTCAGTGAAGGGCATACGCACAGGCATCCTGGCAGTAGCTTTTTCCTCCCCACAGCCCTCCACCATGAATGTTCTACTTAGCCTAGGTGCCAATAAAGCATTTTATACTATGTCTTGGCCCCATATGTATGAGGTGCCTTGACGTAAGGCATTCAGGGAGGCTTTCACTAATCTGATAGAATTTTTTATTCCTCCTCATTCACTTTTTAATTAATTAATGGCAAAGTGGTCCATATGACCAGAGGTACTCATCAGGGATACCCAATGTCACTCTTACTCTTCAACATTGTCCTTGATCCTATGCGTTAAGTTGTGTGCTACAAACATGGTCATTGTTTCAGGGTATCGGATTGGGCAACTTGGAAACGAAACTGTCGGCCTTTGCAGATGACATATTACTTTATCTGTCCAACCCTAAGGATTCCCTTTGGCAACCAACTCCATTTCCTATCTAGGCATAGAGTTCCTAAAAAGCTATATCTCCTCTATCGCTTTAATATTTTGAAAGCAAACAAAAATTTGACCAAAGTCGTCGCAAGCTGGGATGGTCTGTCTCTCCTTCATGGGTAGGGCCAATTTACTTAAAATGATTTCCTTCCAACGACTATCCACTCCAATCATTACCGGTGTTACTAACCCGCAAAGATGTAACTGTCATCAATAAAATTATTTGTACGTTTATTTGGGATAAAAAAAAAACAGAATTGGGCTGTTTAGACTCTATCAGCCCCAAACTGACGGTGGTATCAATCTACCTAACATTGAACTCTATAGCCAGGCCGCCCAACTTCAGCATTTGTGGGATCATGATCATGGAGGTGCCTACAACAGTCCTCAAATCCTCTTTTAATCTCCACCAGAAAATTATGGCACATACTGTGACATTTCCAGAACCTAAATCCCTATCTGCCCATATACCTTCACCTGCTGAGCAATCCGAATTTTCAAGATGCTGTGGCTGCCTATCCTTCCACTCTTAGGACTGATGGGGGGCTTGGAATGGATGTTACTTAAATTCCTCTAACTGGAGGCTTTTGAATTTTCATCAGACTGGGGAAAGACATGAGGTGCTCAGAGCATTTAACATTGCCTTTTTTGCAGGCTCAGCACTATGCGAGCGTTGTAGTCTGCTTTTTCGAAGAATGATTGGGATAACCTCCTGGATGCCCTGCTCCTTCTGCAGACTCCTACTCACAGGGCTCCATTCATAACTGATTTTTACGGACCCCACTAGAGTAATCCATTGAAAATGGGATTGGGACAATGGAGGTGTGGGCAGCACGGTGGCTTAGTGGTTAGCAATTCTGCCTCTCAGCACTAGGGTCATGAGCTCGATTTCTGACCATGGCCTTATCTGTGTGGAGTTTGTATGTTCTCCTGTGTTGTGCGTGGATTTCCTCCCAAACTCCAAAAACATACTAGTAGGTTAATTGGCTGCTATTAAATTGACCTTAGTCTCTCTTGGTCTGTGTATGTTAGGCAATTTAGACTGTAAGCTCCAATGGGGCAGGGACTGATGTGAGTTCTCTGTACAGCGCTACAGAATTAGTGACGCTATATAAATAGGCAATGATGATAATGGAGAGAGCATTTTCCCAAGATGACAATTAATTTCATCCTGGCTCTTTAGAGTTTTCTAGTAGATTGCTCCCGGAGACAACTGGTCACTCTTCTCTGAAGTGTGGATCTGCGATGGCAACTATTGTCCACTGCTTATGGGACTGTCTCCCAGTCAAGTGCTTCTGAACCCATGTCTGGAGATTCACCAGTTATTATTTGGTCAATTATGTCCCTTTAATGGCTGAATGGGCTTTTGCCCAAAGGATTGAAGGTTTCCAAGAGCTGTAAGAAATTACTATTAGCCGTTTCGGCGGCCACAAGGAAAAGTGTCCTCCACATTTGGGTCCAAAACGTACCCCCATCCCCTTTATTGTTTCAGGACAAACTAATCCATATCTTCTGAATAGATTGGACAGAAGCCTCAATGAATAAACAACATCAAACCCACATATTTTTTGATACCTGGGAAAGTTTTATAGATACCTTCTGTGATCCAAATAAAGAACATATCAGAAGTTGCTTTAAAGACACTGGACCTGATTCATTAAGAAAAGTTAAGCAAAAAATTTAGTAAGTTTTCTTACTCAAGTTTTCTGTTGCAATGCAAGGGGTGCAAATGAGTTTATTATTTAGCACATAACGAAAATACTGGCTGTTTTTTTCATGTAGCATACAAATACTTGACAGCTTATTTGTAAACTGAAATTTAAAGTTGATCTAGGACATGCCCCACCACAAATATAAATCTGCCTTCACATTTTAAATTTACCTCCCCCTCCAATGCAACATGGTTTTGCCTAACTTGCTTTAATGAATCAGGCCCACTGTCTGGTATGAGACTCCAATGTGTGATAATGAACGACCCATTACATTTTGATCCCTCTCCTTCCCAACATCCTCCCAGGTACTGGCTTCCTTGTGTATTGCTATCTATGCCCCAATTGTTTACCTAGCTAATACCTATATTTAATCTCAGCTATTTCTATTTTTTTTCTTCTCATTAATTTTTACACTGTATTACGCTCTGGGTGCAAAACATGACAACATTGTCGAACTGTTGTTTTTTATTCATCTATCATTTGCTGTAAGACATGTATATATGTTAACTAGCTGAAGTACCCGGCATTGCCCGTGTTTAAATCTTCGTTATTAAGTTATCCATGAGTTGGATGTAACTGACACCATTTTAAAAATAATTAGCAGCTTAGAAGCTCTCCAACACACCCATTATGTAACTTCCCAGTGACGTTTTTGTTTTTATAAAAATGTTATCCAAATCCATCTAGTGGCCCAGAACAGGCTCTCCGAGTCAAGGCTCTGGCCTGCGTACACCGACAGCAATCCCGATTGGGACCTTAACACCCTAATATATCTTCTGGGAAAGAATGTTACCAGTCTGAAGCTTTTGTCCAACTCCCTCCAGTGGAAGTCTCAGAACAGGCTCCCGGGTCAAAGTTCTGCCCAGCATACACCAATGGGAGGTCCTACCGGGACCCTAACCCCCTTAAAACCTGCCAAGGATCCAACTGGACCACCTCGTGTTGGTTTTATCCCAAATCAGTGCAGAAGTTTCCGAATGCAAACAATCCAAATCCATACAGTGGAGGGCCGCGAACAGGCTCCGCGGGTCAAAGTTCTGGCCAGCATCCACCAACAGGAGGTCCTACTGAGGCCTACACCCCCTAGTATATCTTCTGGGATCGAATGTTAAAAGTTTTTTTACATTTTTGTCCAAATCCATCCAAAGCACAGAAAAGGCTATGTGGGTCCAAATTATGGCCAATGTACACCAATGGGAGGTTCGACTGGGTCCCTAAACCCCTTAAAATCTGGACAGGAAAGCCCTGAAAATCTGGAATCCCACTGGACCACCTTGCGTTGGTTTCATCCGAATCGGTGCAGGGGTGTTGAAGATATTTGCTTACAAACAAACAAACTTCTTCTTTTATGAATATAGAATCGGACATGCATTATTAATAATAACATCTTTTATTACATTTTTTTCTTGAAAAATTCAAGTCAGAATTACAAGACACAGAAAGAGTTAGTTACTCATCACCCAAATGCCTGTGCAAAAACTAAGTAGTAGACTCAAACATTTTCATTATATTGTTTTGGAGATCATCATCACCACCATTTATTTATATAGCGCCACTAATTCCGCAGCGCTGTACAGAGAACTCATTCACATCAGTCCCTGCCCCATTAGAGCTTACAGTCTAAATTCCGTAACACACACACAGACACACAGACAAACAGACTAGAGTCAATTTGTTAGCAGCCAATTAACCTACCAGTTTATTTTTGGAGTGTGGGAGGAAACCGGAGCACCTGGAGGAAACCCACGCAAACACGGGGAGAACATACAAACTCCTCACAGATAAGGCCATGCTCGGGAATTGAACTCATGACCCCAGTGCTGTAAGTTGGATGTGCTAACCACCGTGCTGCCCCTTTCAAGTTTTATATATAAGAACCCCATTTATTATAAAATGTGGCAACTCCCTTTTCAATGTTCGTGAGGGTCACCTGCTTATAAAAAAAAATAGGGTTTCCATGAGTTCAGTTTTAACATCAGTAAGGGAAAGGGGGAGGAAACAGTCCAATTGCGGAGAATTGGTTTCTGCTGAACCACTTTGACATTTATTTACTTGTCAGGATGGATAAACAGTCTTGGCAGTGTCTTCAGCAATCAAATCAAACAAACACAGTCCCATAGCCCTGAACGCTGACTATCACAGTTATGTCCCTAACTGGTCACTGGTTACGTGTTGGCACCAGTCTCCCACCACACACAGCTCAAACCCAGCTTTTTAAGCTTCCTGTCAGACATTGCTCTGGCTGATTCCTTAATTGATTAGACCACCTCTCTGCACCTTTAGGTTGTGGTTTCCCAGGAAAACCACCACTCTTTCCTCTATTAGAAGGTGGCAAAGTGTCCCAATTGCCACAATAGCCCTCTCCCTCGCACAATAAGACTCTCCTCTGCTCTACAAACTTTCAAGCATTCTTTGAATACCCACCTCTTCAGACAAGCTTATAATATTCCTCAGCCACCCTCTTAACCTCACTACATCACCTGTTACACAATTTCACACAAGACAACTACCCCTTGACCAACATTGTTGTGTGACAGGATCATTTAGCTTGAGTCACTTTTACCTTTGCAGTCTGGCTGGGCCAAAATGCAAAATGTAGACTTAATCTCATGTGCAAACTCCCATTGTCCCATAGACTGTAAGCTTGCGAGGAGGGCCTTCTCACCTCCTTGTCCGTTTAATCCAGTTTGTTTATTAGTATGTTTGTCCCCAATTGTAAAGCGCTATGGAATATGTTGGCGCTATATAAATAAATGGTGATGATGATAGTTAATAAATAATTCAGTGACAATAGAATTCACAACTAATGTTTGAATAGCAAAGTATCATTAACTGTGTGACAGCATATTTGAGATATTTCTTCATATGAAGTGACTATAATTGGGATGCATTCAAAAGGTAAGCACTTCCTGTCACACATCGGGGTCTTAGTTGCAAATACCATGTCCCCCACTATCATTTCACGGCTATCTGGGTTCCTCCTGGTCGTCTGCAACATTCCTGACCGCCACATCTTTTTTGTAAACAAACACATACTGTTTGTTTTGCTTCATGGACACAGCCATCTTAGATTCAGTCAGGTGATCATTCCAGATTTAGCAGCTGTGATCACATGACCTGTACAACCAATAGCTATTAGGAACACCTTATTTAAACCCGCTGCTGAGATCTGCTCATTGCCAGAACACCACACTGTCTCTCTTGAAATAGTACTTGGCTCCAGGTTCCAGTTGTTTCCTGCACTGTTTCTGAATACCCTGCATTTTCAAGTGCACATCTTTCTGCAAATACTTTGCTTTCGAAACCGCTCATCTTCCTGCAAGAATTCTGCATTCCTCTAGAGTCCTCATACCTCAGTAAGAACTTTGCATCATCTAGTGCTAATTCTGCAGGTACAAACTATATTTGTAGAGCAGAGCTATACAATAGTCAATAAATAAATACAAAAGTAAAATTAATAAAAACTAATGAGATGCCAGATGTAAGACTACAAGTACTGTACTCACTTTATGCAGGAACACTCTGGACAGATTTTCTGGTCTGTGAAGATCTTTGCTTTTCCCTGTGAGAGTTTAATAAAGATCCATCATGTATTAAAGGATGTTCACTCCCTGTGCATGGCTGTTAGCTCTTGGGAGGAGGAATTCTAGAGGCCTTTTGCGATAAAAGAATAGACTGCCTCCCAACTGCAAAGCAGATGGGTGTAAAATAGATGATCTACAAGGCCATGTCTAAAGATATCTTCTGCAGTGTCTTGACATTATCTAGCTCAGGAGATGCTGACTGCTCAAGTGTTCACCAAAACTGAAATTAAGTTGTAAGAATTCCTATACTTTGTAGAATGGTCAAGGCTGGGCTACCTTTGACCTTCACACCTATGACACTTTGATGTAACAGAGACATAGGTTCAAAACATTGAAGATCAAACATCCTTATGATCATCATGCTAATGACAGTACCAGTACAGAGCAAGTCTGAAAGAAAAGCTTTTACTCAAAGAAAAAAATGTTTTATTTAAGATCACTACTATCAAATCATTTTAAGAAAAGCAGTATACACAAAAAAAAGCAGATAAACCAAAACCCCATAATTTGTTCTCCTTACTTTATCTATACTAAGTATCCAGATTGGGGATATAATGTGACACATGATTGTGTTCATTTAATTCTTAAACACAGATAAGACTAAGGAACTAGCAGAGTTTAATATCTGCAAACAAATATACAGATACTATATACATAAACACGCTATATATATATATATATATATATATATATATATATATATATATATATATATATTCTTATACATAACTAATAAAGTAATAAATGGATTTTTCAAGTGTAGATTATGATGAAATGATGTTCAGGTTTATTTGCAAGGCAAAAATTATTTATTCAGTGATAATACAGCATACTGAATCTAGTCAAAATCATCAATAATGAATATCTTAATGAGATCAGGTTAGACTTCCTCTTAAATACACACACAATCTCATGAATATAAGTGGGCTAGTATCAGGATAGGGTGACTGCAGGATAGGGTTAGTCTCAACATTAACAGAAAAATACCCCTGATATGGCGCCAATATAATACCAATAAAGGTAAATGGGATAGTGGGAAAACAACTGAGTAATAATGATCTCCCAATGTTATATTAGACAGAAGACAAGCTGCTGCATAAACCAAGTGGCTGCGCCCACCAACAAACAGAATTAACAACAAAAAAACGAATGCAGCGCTCAAATCTAACTATCTCCCAATATGGGCTAATTGAGCATAAATAGCAGATCACGAGTGGTCAAATATATAAAATAGTATTTAATGTCATAGTAAAATCATACATATATTACCTATTGATGCTTAAGTGGTGGTGATAGGGGGAAAGATGTACAGAAACTACGTCACAGTGCACTGTGACATAGGATGATATAACAATTCATGGACTATAAAAAAACCTTGTAAAATGGTGCTCATGAGTCTAAAATATTAGAACCACAACCCTACTATTGGAAATAATGTATAACAGCTGTGTACCCTGTAGCCGATATTGTGGTCAAAAAATGTTAAGAATTGAGCATTGCTCTGCAATTTCCTCCCAGAAAAAAATGCTGATTATTGCCGTAGTTATTGGTCCACATATAATATTAAACTTCTTCCGATGAATAATAATATCTATATAGCCATATGTATAGCTCCGTACGGAGTAAAGATGATCTGAAGCCTCAGCTTCCAGTTGGCTTTATAGTATTAGTTCACCATGAAAAGTGTATTCCACTTCATACCCCATAGATGGAGAAAGACACATAAATGAGTAAGATATATTATAGTACTCACTGTCTCTGATTGGAAATGAGATGCGTCGTTCTACACACCCGTTAATTTATACCATTAGAGAATCATCTCCTTAGGATCACTGTGTGTCCGATGGTTATAGATTGGAGTCCCACTCCTTCATAATGCAGACTGGAATCGTGGCTGAATAATAGTGCAGCCTTTTAGGCTTTAGCGGAATACTCTCACGAATAAATTCACGCACTGCATCAGATGATGGTACTTGTATAATCCGCGGTTCACAGCTGCGTGTGTAACTGCCTCACCTACCACTGACTGTGGTGGAAGAAAGCTCCGAACGGAGAGAGGGGTATGACGAGACCGTAGGATTCCAACGGAGACAATTATTTAGTTCCAGATTGATCCGGTGATGTCAACTCCTGTGTATGATGAGTGGAATATAGCCGGCAATTGAAGCATATAAAAAATGAATAAAAATAGCACAATACGGTACCAAATGTAATGAGAGACCAACTAAATAGTTACAGGGTACACAGCTGTTATACATTATTTCCAATAGTAGGGTTGTGGTTCTAATATTTTAGACTCATGAGCACCATTTTACAAGGTTTTTTATAGTCCATGAATTGTTATATCATCCTATGTCACAGTGCACTGTGACGTAGTTTCTGTACATCTTTCCCCCTATCACCACCACTTAAGCATCAATAGGTAATATATGTATGATTTTACTGTGACATTAAATACTATTTTATATATTTGACCACTCGTGATCTGCTATTTATGCTCCATTAGCCCATATTGGGAGATAGTTAGATTTGAGCGCTGCATTCGTTTTTTGTTGTAGTCTCAACATTAACTCTTCATAGCCATTCCAGATCACTGGTCTTCTTCCATGGAAACACCCAGACACCGTGAACTCGATATCAACCACTAGATGGCAATAGAAGACGACAGCTTTTAACCATTAACAATCAATACACTTGGAAAGTATATGTTTTTGTTTATTTTCGTCAACATTAAATGAAAAGATTTTTTTTATAGTAAAGTTTCTTTTTTCAACATGTGTTAAAGCAGATTACGTTCATATAGATCTTTTAAACTTTAAATAAAAGGCTCCCTTTCAAAACACATTATATTACATATGATTATAGTGTCATAGTATGTTCTTCTTTATACGATTCAGGACCCTTGAGTCTTGCTGAAGCAGGAGTGTGACAGAAATTGGGAGCTTTAAATAACACCTTTGTTCATCTGGAACGCACTGAGTAGCACTGCCAGGAGTGGAGTTTAGAACCGGAGTGTGCACAAGAGTGCGGAACTGGAATCTGTTGTGGCAACACTCTGGAACTATAGGTAGGAACCCAACCCCGGCACCTATAACCAGGCACACGGAACTGGAACCCACTACTAAGAACTCAGAATGCGCACACACAGGAACTCAGAATAGAATGAGCTGGAGCTGGAGACAGGAACTCAGAAATGTGACTAGGAATGGAGGACTCACACACATATACACAGAACTGGAACTGAGCCCTAGAGACTCAGAACCAGCCCCAGCTACAGGACTGGTGATATCGGCAGAAATATAGTTTGTACCTAAAAGTTTTTTATTTCTCACATGATAAGCAAATGGTTCAGAGTTGAAATTGATATACTATGAGATTAATTATCGTGATTTGAAAACAAGGCATATGGTTTTCTTTTTAAAACAAACATGCATGTTTGCTGATAATACATTTCTCTATTTCCTTTTCAGATTGTACTGTAAAGGATAATCCATGGTCATTGACTTTTGACCACTCTCCAGAACTGAGTCACTACTTTGGTTGAACTAAGAGTTCTTCTCCCATCTTTTCAGAAATCCAGAAAATGTCACATTGGAGATCTACCACACCAGATTACACATATACAGGTTATGCAGCATTCTTCCTGGAAAATACTTCAATGTTACTAAGATGATGGAGCAGTATCTTCGATGGTGAAATAAAGTGGCTATCCATGCAGATGGAGATATACAATCATTAGATGTGCCTGAAAGAGATGATGCTACAGTTCATTCAGAATACACCACAAATACAGATCTCTACCTCTCTACCGAAACTGACTACAGATCAAGACACCATTGTCTTTTTTACTGAAGACAAGTCGTTTTTTCCCAAAACTGGGTCTCCCGGCCTTATCAAAAAATTGTTAGCAAATTCTAAAAAGGTGGCTAGATTATGTAGACACAAACGGATTTGAAACACTACACAACAACCCACTCCCAGCAACACTAACTTCTCCCCAGTGGAAGAGCGAAAACCATTGTGTAGGAAATTGGACATGTTGTTAAACTGCAAGGAGATTGGATGGGGCAACTGGGTTCTCCACCCCAAAAAGTATAATGCCTACCAGTGTGAGGGAACCTGCCGTACACCACTGAATGATAGGTCAAAGAAAACAAACCATGACTACATAAATGTGAGAAAAATCTTGTATACATAGTTTTTAATTACTAATCCTCCTACCCAAAATATGTGGAAATATTGAGGAAAAGAGTAAATAGCACTATACTTCCTTCCCGTTAACGTCAGAAACATTTTAGAAAGTTGCTCAGAGCATTCTGTAATACTTTTGTGATTAATTTAAAACAAATCTTAAATGGTTTACTTATCACACTTGGTAGTTTAATATAACAGTAGGTCTTTAGCTACAATATAAGTATAGTTTAGTTCTGCTTATTTATTTTTAAAATTTGTTGGTTAGGATTATAATAAATTTTGCAAACTGCAAATATACTATAATCTACATCTATAATGGAGGATTAAAACGTATGCATTAAATATTAAAGTCACTAAAATGGGATTAGTAAGGAGTTATTCAAACAGTTTTTTGTTTTTGCAGAAGTTTGTGAAGAATTGAGAGAGACTGGAATGTTCGCTGAATTCCTCACGCACAACGAGTAGACAAAGATGCGCCCTTTGTCTACTCTCTTTTATGAGAAAAAAAACCTTGTTCTAAGACACCTTGAGGACTTGATAATTGAAGACTGTGGTTTTAATTGAAGATAAGGACACTAAATTGAGAACTCAAATCATTTTATGTCTTTCCTGTGTGGCTAGAATTACATTTGTATTTTGAATACATGATAGGTAGATTGTAAAAATGTTCAGATATGTTTATCTAATGTCAATGGTAGATTACAACAGTAATAACACTGTATTATTATTATTAATTATTAATTTTTATTTATAGGGCGCCACAAGAGGGTGGGCACGGATGACAGGTTGAGAGTCACTGAGGGGAGCGGAGAGAAGTGAGAGGAGACAGAGGGCAGAGGGACTGAGAGGAGGTGAGCTGAGTAGCTGGAGAGCGCAGTTAAAAGTGATGGAAACAGAAGGTAGGAGAGCCCTGCTCAAAGGAGCGAACAATCTAAAGGGAGGGGAAGACAGACAGACACATGGATGAGACGGAGAGACGGGAGGAAGGGGGAGAAGGGAAGAAGGGATGAGAAAGAGAGGTAGCCGACCGGTGGGAGTTTAGACATGAGACTGGAAGGCTTTAAGGAAAAGGTGGGTTTTTAACTGTATGACTTTATTCTGTAATTTCTCATGTTATTGGTCCTACTTGGAACATTTTTGAATGTATTTCTTTTTTGTGAAAATAATATGTTTTATAACACCCACTTTAAAACCCACAGATAATAAAAAAAGAACAACTTACAACAATAACTATAAACAATAGACATACTTGAACACTACATATTAAAATGTATTATCTCTCATAGCCATATGCTTTTGTTTTATGGTTTTGAAAACAAATTAAATTATCTCTAGGATCCATTTATTCACTATAAAAATAAGGACAAATTGAATACATTTGAAACGAATTTACTTGTGTAATCTAGCCACATTAGAAAATGTATCCTACAACAAAGACTACGTGTAATGTAATCCTTTCAAGTGATTTACAATAGAAATATTCCAGAACTTTGTGAGGATGTCATCATGTAATAGTAAATGAGTTGAGTATTTAGCTATGTCTGTATGAACACAAACAGAAGGGAGGGGTACGAATTAGTGATGACTACAATTCCGACAGCAGGAATGTAGACAGCAAAATGACGAGGGGTAGTATAGCGACATGTAGTAAATGTAAACTTACAGAAATAGTGACAGGAAACCTTTCCAACAGGCATGCTGCAAATGGCGGCAGTCTGATTGTCCTCACTTAACTTGCCGACAGTGAGATTGGTGGTCTTAAGAGAGCTATGCAAGCACCTGGCGCCAGAATAAGGTGCATCTGTTAATACAAAAAATTGCTTCCTCCAATGGCATGCAGGCGAGAGGTAAACTTTTACCATATCACCATTGGGTAGCACAGTGGCTTAGTAGTTAGCACTTCTGCCTCACAGCACTGGGGTCATGAGTTCAATTCCTTACCATGGAATCTGTGCAGAATTTGTATGTTCTCCCTGTGTTTGTGTGGGTTTCCTCCCACACTTCAAAAACATACCAGTAGGTTAATTGGCTGCTATAAAAAATATTGACCCTAGTCTCTGTCTGTGTGTGTGTGTGTTAAGGAATTTAGACTGTAAGCTCCAATGGGGCAGGGACTGATGTGAGTGAGTTCTCTGTACAGCGCTGCGGAATTAGTGGCGCTATATAAATAGCTGATTATAGCATTGCCTATTGTGGTTATTACCTCTACATTTTGTGTACTCTATTCTTTCTGCCTTTCCCACAACATTTATATTACTTTTGGTCTTTGTTTTTATTTAAATTTTTGCAGTTTTAATTTTTTTATATTTATATTTTCATTTACTAAGTGATCTAATATTACATATACCAATATTGAACCTGCCTACACTCACTAGTCTCATTTGAATAAGACTTTATATTATTGTCTATTTTCTCATCATCATCAACATTTATTTATATAGCGCCAGCAAATTCCGTAGCGCTTTACAATTGGGATATTATATTAATTGCTTTTATTTTAGATATTTATACTTCTATTTTCTAATTGATCTTGTACTGCATATACCAATATTGAACCCGCCTAATTTACTTCTACCATTCCTATCGATCCATCTAACGACACTTACAAAAGACACCTCATTACCCATTCAGCACATTATAAGTAATTACCAACACAATACCCTGTCACTAAAATTGGACAATCAGGTGCATGTATTTTCTGCAATCTTATCCTTTGTTAAGAATAAATACAGTGACTTATATATGTGGAGCATAAAACTGATTTATAATCTGATTGGTTGCTATAGGCAACACCTCCACTTTTTCAAACCTGTGGTTTAGTAAATATACCCCAAAAGGTTTGTGCAGTCTTGTGAAACATGTTCCAGAGTTAAGATACCTAGACAGTCACCCAGGGAAAACATGATTTCTTTACGTGTACCTATTGCTCCATGGACTCATATATTCATGGTTTTCATCATGGATTTCTCTCTCTCTAATAGTTACGCTGGGTGGTGGAAATCTGTTTCAGAAAAATGACCCAGAAGGGTGATTCAGTTTCTTGAACAATATTTTAGATGCTACATCTCTAAACTGCATGAGTGTAAAATATCTTCTATGGCCCAAATTAACATGCAATACTTCTCCACATACATCATCCAGATAGTCTACATTTTTCTATGTTTATAGTCTACATCATTTTTTATTATCACTCCATCAAAATAATCATGAGATTCGGAAAAATAGTTCAGGTCTCCAAAGAATTTGAAAGAAGATACACTGTTCACTGAAGCAGCTGACTCTCATTCTAAGCTATTTAAGGATTGTTTCCAACATCCATTGAAGCTCAAAGGTGGTGATATGTTATGGGCTTTCTGCAAGAACTATCAAACTTTGTCAGGCTTCTGTAAAGTTGGTCCCAGCTATATATGTCTATTCAAAATGACTGAGAAACTGAATCCAGTGGCTTTTCAGCTTGTACTTTTCATGCATCGTTCTTGAAACCAGCCTATCATCATCATCATCATCATCATCATTTATTTATATAGCGCCACTAATTCCGCAGCGCTGTACAGAGAACTCATTCACATCAGTCCCTGCCCCATTGGAGCTTACAGTCTAAATTCCCTAATATATATACACACACTCACACAAAGACAGACAGAGAGGGAGACAGACAGAGACTAGGGTCAATTTTTGATTGCAGCCAATTAACCTACCAGTATGTTTTTGGAGTGTGGGAGGAAACCGGAGCACCCGGAGGAAACCCACGCAAACACAGGGAGAACATACAAACTCCACACAGATAAGGCCATGGTCGGGAATCGAACTCATGACCCCAGTGCTGTGAGGCAGACGTGCTAACCACTAGGCCACTGTGCTGCCACTATTTCCAAATAAAACTCAGATAGACCTGTTCCAGTAGTAGTTGATGGGCACACTGACGATATAGTTGAAAAAAATCCTTGATTGTAAATGGTTTCATTGACCACTTCTCTATTAGGTCCACTTGAAAAGGTATGGACCAGAACAAAGGTCATGGATACATGCCAGAGTCCTACATGCAGATGCCTAAAGGAGGGGTTTTCATTAGTTGTTTCCTCATAAGCCCAGATTAAGCGGATCCTTAACCCCTTTTCAAGGTGGGCAGGTAGTGTTAGGAACAGCAGGTAACTGCTTTGTGAACAGTTAGGAGTCAATTGCCTTGCTGTTAACGAGCATTTGGCACTTTACTTGTGTAGTGCTATCCCATGATCTGTTATGTCAACTAGAGGCTGACCCTGACCTGATTCTCATTGGTGTCCAGTTCCTTAAGTAGCTACCTGTGTCAGACAATTCATGCCGGTTATAGCATTCACAGTCTAGCATTTCCGTGCTCCTGTTTAGTGTTGTTCTGAATCCTGTCTGTTTTCTTGTATCGGACTCATAGTTGTGGCCATGACTTTCCTCTTTGCTCCATGGGACCGAATCATAGCCTATTACTGCGATTATCCTGTTTGCTGCCTGGACTTAATCTTAACCAGTAAAAACAATTTTCCAGTTTATTGCTTAAACTGGATTCTGACTAGTGCATGTTTAGATATGCTCTACTGCTTGTTTAATTCCCTGGACTCTGCATCACATTAAGCTGCGCACCTTGTGTATAGACTGTGCCTATCCATCTCTATGGATGCTATTCTGCTGACCTGTTATCTGGCCAAAAGCGCAGTCCTGCAGTGTCTGGACATTACTATACTGACAACACTGCTTTTACTACTGCTCCTGCTTTGTCACGTGTCATCAGTACTAGTGCTGCTCCACACTGTCACAGCAGCACTGGCCAAACACTGGAATTACAACTTGCTCATTACATTGTGGCTCGCTATTCTACTCTGTACTCTCTACTGCAAAGGTAGTACTGGTTGAACTTGGGTACTGCACTCTTCCTGTGCCATCATAAATACCTGCTACATAAGTGTTCTATTGGTGTATAATTCTATGTCTGTCTGTGTGTTTGTGTTAGGAAATTTAGACTGTAAGCTTCAATGGGGCAGGGACTGATGTGAATGAGTTCTCTGTACAGCGCTGCGGAATTAGTGGCGCTATATAAATAAATGGTGATGGTGATGATTATGATTCATCCCACTCATAAGATAGGTGTATCATCAGTAAGATATTCCATACAGATAGAAGGTAACAGAGTTTGGTCATTTTCTCCTGGAACTCTTTAATTTAATTTTGACCAAAAATTGATAAACTTAGAGGATAACGTTTATTTGCAGACAATAGACACTGTGATGGCCACAGTTTGTGCGCCAATGTATGAGAACATCTATTTAGGCAGGTTGGAGTAGGAGGCTATAAAAATGAGAAATACCTTTTGTTGTGGCTTCACTAAATTAATGATGTCTTTATTATATGTGAAAGAATAAAATAATTACTTGAGGAATTTATAGGATTTCTTAACAAAAATTATCTCAATCTACATCACACATATCTACAGGTGCTATACAGCAATATGACTTTTTATATAAATTGACACTATAAAAATGGGACAATATTAATGATATGACATGCCTTGAAAAAGACCCAAGGAGGGTCGAAACGCGTCAGCGTTCTTTCTCCATTCTGATGTACTGACTGTGGCCTACCCTTGGAGTGTGCCGCACAGCTCACAGGTGCACAAGGAAAAGAATTCTCTTAGAGCTTTGACCATCAGCTATCTCTGGTAGTCGGTCATTACTCATTATTGGAGTCGTCATAGCTGATATTTTATATGAATGTGTGATTCTCCTTGTTTTTAATAAATAAATGTAGTTTGAAGGTAATACACAATGGAATATTCCTTCGTTGTTCCACATATGTTTGTTCTATAAGCATAAGTACCCTTACTGAAGAGTCCTTAAGATGTTACAGAAGCAAGACACCAACTATATTTATCTATCTTTACTTGATGAAGGACTAATTACATCTTTATTGAATGCTCCTTTTGTGATATCTTCTTACTAAATGACTTGTACGGATTTTTATATAAAAATTCATATTGTTGTATAGCGCCTATAGATGTTAGTCACTTTTTTCTAATTGGATTTTGGTGATAATCCAGACATAAACCTGAGGCCGCCATACTATGTGCATTCTGAGCTTTATACCATTTATCTTTTACATCTCACATATGATATCAGTGATAGAGAACTCATTGGAGAATCATTAAAGGAGAGAACGATAACCTCATGACAGATCTCTACCATAGACACACTGCTATGAACAGTGTTTTACATAGAAGAAACTCACACCTCTCGCCACAATACAGAGAAGAGAATTCCTAAGATTAAGGATTATACCGCTCCAGTGATGAAAACGAACAGAAGAATAAACAGCTAGACTCAAATAAAGAGGATAATGTAACAGATCAGTAAAGTGAGACAAACAAGAAACAAAAAAAAAAAAAGACTGTACAGCCCTAATTTATCTCCCAAAGAAGCACAATAAAAGCAATAATGGTATAAGATTCAAACATAATTTTTGTAAGGAATGAAGATATATAATTAAGATCATACAAAATAATTGTCATATATTAAGATTGGATCAAGACCCAGCTGAAGTACTTGGAACATGGGATTCCATGTGTTGGAGACAAGCTCCAAACCTATGAGACAAATTGGACAATGGCTACTATATAAATTAGGAACAAGAGCAAACCTAAAATAGTTGGATCTTGCAAATGTGGCAACTGCAAATCATGTCAAGTATTAGAACACACCACAGAGATAATGATAAATTTGGCAACAACTAACAAATTAGAGATTACATCACCTGCTATACCACAGGTGGGGTGTCTTGTACAACATGTCCATGGGCTCAAATACCTGGGTATGACCCCAAATACAACATTTATTGGAACACGTATGTACTATCAAGAAAGCTAAAACATATATTTCTAAATTAAGACAATTTACCTCAGTTGCAAAACATTATGAAAATTCAAGAGGTATGAGGACCTTGGCTCTTGAAAAAATCCACCTACGAAATAGAGGTGGAGATTCCCCACAAGTATTACTCTGTCAAGTAAACAAATGGATATTTCTTTTGGAGACATTATATCCACATGGATTACACATGAACACCAATCCTGGGTGTTTTCTTTGAATTAGAAATATTTTTAGACTGGTTGTAGAATAAGATTACATGTACACCATTATAGGGTACATATTATACAATGTAGGGTTATCTTCCATCTCGCTTAGATAGGAGACATGGTATAAATTACATAATATAAGATCATATGCACAGACATATCAGAGATAGTCGAGACAGTAAGGCACAGTGATAGGTCAGTAAACTTGTCAATCAATGTAACTAACAAATTGTAACAGACTTGATAGAGGAGACTCTGTAAAATTCCTGAACATTTCAGTCTTAATAAACAACGATTAGGAATGTAGAGTGATAAAGATGAGTCTCGTGTGGTCAATAATCAATGACAGAGAATGTCATAATTTATGCGTAATTAAAAAAGACATGTATTATTCAGTTATTACCAAAAAATAATTGCTTGGGCTGTATATGTGTGAGAATCTACAAAGCAAAAGAGATACCTTACAGCGCTTAAAGGATCACACCAAGGATGGACTAACAGGGAGATGACTGCTGGGACTACCTGAGGATTTGAGGACAACGGCAGCTGTCAGGAATCCATTGGACTTGGGGAATTTACCCCGGCTGTATTCTTTTAACCTTGAGGTACGCTCCTAGAAGCAGACTTATTCTGTGGATTTTATAATGATTTTATGTGATTATATGTGACCCAATAAATGGTATTATGCTATGATTCCATTTCATCTTCATGCATATATGATCGTTGGAGTTTGCAGTGAAAGCAGACGTTGAGATTTCCATCAGGAATTTGATTGATGTGCTATGTTTCAAGAAACCAGTTTGTAAGGCTACACCTATGGGGGGCCCCCTCACGTGGTTATCCATTATCTGGCAACTTTGAACACACTTGGAAGAGGGATTTCTGGGAGAGATTTTGGAACCCAAATTCATTTGTTGTGACTTTACTACTCTATGTATATATTTTATGTTACAGCTTTCTATATGACGCTGGCATTCCTGTTTGTGTGATCCTTTCAGTGCTGTAAGTTATTTTTTTTGCTTTGTATATTTGTTTGGGGAGCAGGTGGCTCCTTCATGATGACTTAGGCGGCTTTTTGGTAAACATTAGCGCTCATTCTCGGTATATTGCTTTATATATATGTGTGAGAATCGTTCATTCTTATTATAGAAATCCCTAATAATTTGCAAACATGAACATTTTTATAAAATAACTGTGCCTCTTGTTCTAAATAACAGCAATGGAATGTATATAAGAACACAATAATCATTTTTTTGCTCTA
Organism: Mixophyes fleayi; assembly: GCF_038048845.1. Taxonomy (NCBI): domain Eukaryota; kingdom Metazoa; phylum Chordata; class Amphibia; order Anura; family Limnodynastidae; genus Mixophyes; species Mixophyes fleayi. The sequence continues at coordinate 51,833,604 of NC_134405.1, read as the reverse complement.
AACAAATTAATCTTATAAACCACACAATGAAAATAAGGGAGGAAATGTTTTAATTCACAAATAAACACATGACTTTTTTGCACAAAAAATATTCATAAAAATAGTAGATATACGAGTCTGAAATCTAGTGCAGATTTGTCAAATGCATGTCAATTACCTGTATCTCAAAAGGTATGGACTTTAAAGCCAACATAAATCATCACCACAGTCAGGGCCAGACTGGCCATCTGGCACTTCTGGCAAATGCCAGAAGGGCAAGATGGTTGCTCGCATAGGCGGCAGTCATTGATTCTCCGTCCGCCGAGCAGCGCGCAGAGTGCTGCTGCTGGATGTCCAAAGGTAAGTGTAAGTGTCTGTATGTATGTATGTATGTGTAGCAAATAGTGTGTGTGGGGTTATTAGTGTGACTGTGTGGCAAATAGTGTGTGTGTGGGGCTATTAGTGTCACTGTGTGGAAAATAGTGTGTGTGGGGCTATTAGTGTCACTGTGTGGAAAATAGTGTGTGTGGGGCTATTAGTGTCACTGTGTGGAAAATAGTGTGTGTGGGGCTATTAGTGTGTGTGGGGCTAATAGTGTGACTGTATGGCAAATAGTGTGTGTGTGTGTGTGTGTGTGGCTAATTGTGTGGCAAATAGCGTTTCTGTGTGGCTAACAGCGTGTCTGTGTGGCTAATAGCGTGTCTGTGTGGCTAACAGCGTGTGTGTGTGGCTAATAGTGTAGCTGTGTGGCTAATAGCGTGTCTGGCTAAGAGCGTGTCTGTGTGGCTAATAGTGTTTCTGTGTGGCCCCATGTTGCTATAGTGTGCTTTTGGCCATGTTCATATAGTGCGTGAGTGCAGGGCCGCCTTCAGAAAAAATCGGGCCCAGTACGGGCCCCCCCCCCATGAGCGCCCCCCCCCCCCCCCCCTATGAGTGCCCCCCCCATGAGCGCCCCCCCCATGAGCAACACATACTTACCTGGGGCCCACTGCTGCTCTGCCTGTGACAGATCACATGATCGCAGGGGGAATGATTCCTCCACCCCTGCGATCGGATCCTGGTGCCAGGCCGAAGACAGAATAGCGGAGACCAGCGGCGGGCCCCAGGTAAGTCTTTGCTGAGCTGTTGTACTGGGCCCCCTGGTGAGCCCGGGCCCGGTACAACAGTACCCCCCATACCCCCCTGATGGCGGGTGTGGGAGGTATGCTATTTAATGGTGGAGTGTAGGTGAACCCTAATTATTTAAGGTGAGGTGAAGGAACCTATAATTTAATGCTGGGGTGGTTTAGGGCTATCCGTTGAATATGGGGCTGATATTGGGGAGGAGGGCTATTTATTAAATGTGAATATGAATTATTTATTGTCGGGGATGGTTGTGGAAAATGGCTATATTTATTACATTTTAATGCTATTTAATTCATTGCTGGGACTGTTTGGAGGGAGGGAAATATGTCTTGAGTAAATGGGTATACTGTTAATTTAATGTTGGGGCTGGTTGGAGAGAAATAGGTCTACTTATTAAATGTGAATATTATTTTTGTGGGGACTGCAGGGAGGCCTAATTATAAAATGTGAGTGCTATTGTTTTAACATTGGGGCTGGTTGGAGTTTTCTAAATCTCATGTACCCATTTTTTTTTTTAAAAAATAGGGCATCCAATATTCCAGGATCAAGACAAGAATGAACTGAGCTAAAGAAACCATCTGCTACAAGTGGTGAAAGTGACCAATACAGGTAGGAGAGAGCAGGACAGTCTGCCAACTGCCCTGAATCTGGTAGGGCAGTCCTGAATTTGGGTGACTGTCTCCCTTAGTCAGGATTTGGTCCGACTGCAAGGACAGTTGGGAGGTATGTCCCGCTTCACAACGTACTGCTTGTCAAGGCAAAGCTGTGTGCTTCTAACAGTAGGGCCTGTGTATTTGTCTAAAATGATAAATGTAATGTATTATTATAATGTATGTATCAATGCCCCATGTTGGCCACACCCACAACACAATGAGATCACGCCGTGTTCGGCTACGCCGCGGCACATATTTTCATTCCTGCTTTAACTGAGGAGGGCCTGTGTACCTTAAATGCTGATTTTTAGTCCCAGTCCGGCCCTGACCACAGCACATACTTATCTACTTAAGCTGATCCAGTCTAGGGTGGAGCATTTGGGGCGCGAGATATCATCTGAAGTAGAGCAGCTTGTGATTAAAGGACAGAAAGTAAGGAAAAGTTGCAGCCCCAAATGGCTTTACAGCTATTTATTATAGCACCTTTTACTGCATCCTGCTTTCCCACCTATGTCATTTATTTAGTGATACTTTGAAAGGTAAGCCGTTATCACCTAAAACATTAGAGGCTACAATTGCTTTGACCCATTAGTCAGGTATAGATTAGTCAGGGGAAAGCAAATCGAAATAGCATTTTGTCAGATGTATATGTTCACGTCTGGTTTTGTTTTTTTATGTTTTTTGTTTCACGTAATACACAAATTTGGAGAAATTTTTTTTTGGCCATTTACTTTTAGCATTACATTTGAAGCAAAGACCAAAAGGTGCTTACATGTAAAGTATGCTGAAATCACATATTTTTTATATGAATGCAACTGTGTAGGAACTAGACAACACGCACATAACACTTTAAAACGGACAAGCATTGGAAATAGTAATTTTACTACGTTAAAATTGTATGAAAATTATTATTTGAAAAGCAAAGACTATTTCAAGCATTCGCATTCGCACACTCTTAAAGTATCCAGCACTTGTAAAATATAAAATACACCTACCTCTTTAGCAGAGGAATCCTACAATATTCACAAAATATTGAAACGTCTGCAAAACTGCATCTGTTTCACTAAATGGTCTTCTATAGTGTTGTGTGAGTGGAATCAGGTGTGTGCAGGTGAATAGTCAATTCTCCCATTAGATGACGAGGATTTGAATGCTTTGTTTGGTCAACACAATCATCTGAGAGTTAAACATGAGCAGGTGCAAACCTTATGTCTGATAAACAGAGCACTTCTGTGTGAGCTGGAGCTTGAATGGCATGTATCTGCCGTGGAACGCCTTTACGGTACATCACCTACAAGCAGATGCCCATTGCCCTCCCCATTCCACCCCTGACTTTGTAGGTTGTCGCAATGGCCCTTTGCTGCACTCTTCGATGTATCATCATCATCATCATCACCATTTATTTATATAGCGCCACTGATTCCGCAGCGCTGTACAGAGAACTCACTCACATCAGTCCCTGCCCCATTGGAGCTTACAGTCTAAATTCCCTAACAAACACACAGACAGACAGACAGACTAGGGTCAATTTTGATAGCAGCCAATTAACCTACCAGTATGTTTTTGGAGTGTGGGAGGAAACCAGAGCACCCGGAGGAAACCCACGCAAACACAGGGAGAACATATAAACTCCACACAGATAAGGGCATGGTCGGGAATTGAACTCATGACCCCAGCGCTGTGAGGCAGAAGTGCTAAACACTGAGCCACGGTGCTTCGGTTCTAGGCATACGCATTGGGAGTATGCACAGAATACGCCACAAATCAGCATTTACATTTGTTTTTGAATCAGACCCCTTATTCTTAAGGGTGTTGGACTATTTGTGTGATAATCTGGTATTGCTGTATTTCATAAGGAGCAAAAAACATCAGTTGTCAAAAATATTTACAATTCACAGCAGGAATCTTGTTATCTGTCAAATACAAATTTTACTTACAGAAGCACAATGCTGTGATTGGCCTGAGCACCTGTCTTCACATACAAAATACAATTGAAGCCAGCCAAGGATACTTGAATGTTAGCTTAGGAAAGTAATTACTAGAGATGATTGGAAGAAAAAACCGACAGATCCGAAATTTGTGTTTCTGAATAGATACAAAACACCACTTGATTCTTCGCGCCAAAATTGGATCCGATTTCCAGGATTCAAAACGCTTATTATACAGTTATTATTATTATTATTATTATTATCATTTATTTGTTAGGCGCCACAAGGTATCCGCAGCGCCGCAGTTAGTGTGTTAATGCACTTCCGGTTAATGCGTTCCAAGCTGGAACACATACCACTGGAGTATGCATTTGATAGTGCTGCATTATGGCTTCTTGGTTCATGTCCTAGGTACTGCTCGGTAGCCAGACAGATCGCTGCAGACATTGGACAACATTAGTGAAAATTTGGACAGTTGTGAAGAGATTAGAACACTGTTTCCCAACTGCATTCCTCAGGGACCTCTAACAATGCAGGTTTTCCAGGTCACAAGTGAAATAATTATACCACCTGCGGATCTTTCAAAATGTGTCAGTTAGTAATGAATACACCTGTGCTCCAGCAAGGAGATATGGAAAACCTGCACTGTTAGGGGTCCCTGAGGACTGGCGTTGGGAAACACTGGATTAGAAAATAAACTGTAAATGAATGTTAATGCAATAAATAGTAATATAGGAGCAAAGATCAAGATCAATTCATTTTACCTATTTTTCACAGTTTTTTTTTATTAAATCCAGATCCAAAACCATTCAGGATTTTTAGGCAAAACCTGTAACAAAACCCAAACAAATCTTTTGTAGACATCTCTCCCTCCTATAAAGGGCCCTGAAATATTCTTCACCAATTAGTCTCCAGTATCTACAGAGGTCTGGAGCTTTGGTCAGTGCAAACGGCACTCAAGCATTCATTAGTAATTGCGGTAATGGGAGGAGCTTCTTATCTTTGGTGAGATTAATCCCGCTTGTTCAATCATTTTTTATATGCTATTTATTTACACATAGTTAGAGTACATGCTGTATGACGATTCACTATTGTAAACACTGTTCTTTAAAGACAAAAATGTGAGTCTCCTCTGTGTTTGATACCACAAATAGCTTGTGTTGATCCTTTTTTAAGAGAGGACCCACTAAATTCAGTACAGTTTTCCAAATAGCTAGAAAGCTGTAAAGCTGGCCATACATTTCTACATACAACTAGTTTCTGCTTAATTGTTCCAGTGAAATACAATTAAAGAGGCGGTCAGGATCTTACAGCCAAGATTGAGAGATATATATCATTAATCCTGAATATTTTATACGGCTCATAAAAATAGCAATTTTTAAAAAAGAGCAGAGAGGATTTAATTGAGGATAAAACACATGGCCTTATCAATAGACATAGTTCTGCTATACAGATGATAGCAAGAACGATGCACATCACAGTTTATTAAACAAGCAGCTGATAATGGGTTAAACTTGCTGGTAAGATGCTCAGGACACACGTGCCTCAGTTGGAGTGGGAAGTGACGAGGGCAGCTTACACTAATAATAATATTTAAATAAACATGGCTTTTACTATTACTATCGATCTGAGCCAGGTCATCATGTCAGGTACCAGTGTAGGCCTACGAAAGGTCATATTAAGCGATTACGTTTATGCTGGCAGCACATTGGTTTCTGTTGATATTTCTCATTATTAAACAACAGACATTTACAACAACTTTAAAATGAATAATACTGAGCCCACTAGTGACACAAACCTATGCACAATACCATAGTTGCCAGCATTTTAAAAATAATTGCAAAATACACTTTGCTGCTGAGCACGTGTATGTTAGTACGTCGTGTGAGATACGGCCTAGATAGACATTCACAGACTACATCCCTATCATGTATGTTTACTGAGCTTGGTAATGTCCTTAATTTGCATTTGTAATGTAGCTATCATAGGCGTGAGCAGCACAGTTCTTTGGGGTGTGCAACCAGGAAAATTGAGAGAGGGATACTTTGTCGGAGGAGCGTGTCTAGCACCAACTAGAGAGGGCTTTTCACATTATTTTATAACAGTGATGAACTGTGTTAGTAGCGCTTCACTCAGGTATGCCGCCCTGCCTGTATCAGTGAAGTGTCACCAAACACTTCATATAACATAACAATATAACAATATCAATACATACATTTGGCGCTGCCTTCACACACACTGGGAAAGATGATGCATGCACATATGAATTCTATGTTCAGGTTTCAGGTCTCTGGGCTAGGAGGATATATAATACAAGAAAAAACCAATGGTGCAGATCATAAGTACAAATTGTCCAATCTGTAATATCCCACTGGAATCAAAACCCGTGTGTAGATAAAACTACTGCACACAACACCCGTGTTTCCACCCGTGTTTCCACTCCAAACTGAATCCCCCTTAGGGTATGCGCTTACTTCACAATGGAAGTTTTCAAGCCCTCAGAGGTAATGCTGATATCGGATTCTTTCCAACTTTATCCCGATGGTCTCTTGCACTCATAAACAGTAAAGATAAAAACAATCTGGTGCATTAACCTTTTTAATTAAAAACAAATTTAAAACAATTGCATATGCTCGTACCGGAAAGCAGTGATAACACGCATGGAACAAGATGGTATGAATATGAAAGATCCCTCTCCACAATCAGTCTCATATGTCCATATGTAGTCCCCGCAATTCCGGTCTGCACAACGATTATAACCAACGCGTTTCGTCCTGGATCGGTCTTTTTCAAGGTATAATATTCAATGTTTCCAGCGTCCTTTTTATTCCCTTCCAAGTCCGCCCCTTTTCCAAAACATATGAGACTGATTGTGGAGAGGGATCTTTCATATTCATACCATCTTGTTCCATGCGTGTTATCACTGCTTTCCGGTACGAGCATATGCAATTGTTTTAAATTTGTTTTTAATTAAAAAGGTTAATGCACCAGATTGTTTTTATCTTTACTGTTTATGAGTGCAAGAGACCATCGGGATAAAGTTGGAAAGAATCCGATATCAGCATTACCTCTGAGGGCTTGAAAACTTCCATTGTGAAGTAAGCGCATACCCTAAGGGGGATTCAGTTTGGAGTGGAAACACGGGTGTTGTGTGCAGTAGTTTTATCTACACACGGGTTTTGATTCCAGTGGGATATTACAGATTGGACAATTTGTACTTATGATCTGCACCATTGGTTTTTTCTTGTATTATATATCCTCCTAGCCCAGAGACCTGAAACCTGAACATTGAATTCATATGTGCATGCATCATCTTTCCCAGTGTGTGTGAAGGCAGCGCCAAATGTATGTATTGATATTGTTATATTGCTTTTCACATTATGCCACACAGTATTATTATTACCATTTATTTATATAGCGCCACTAATTTTGCAGCGCTGTACAGAGAACTCATTAACATCAGTCCCTGCCCCATTGGGGCTTACAGTCTAAATTCTCTAACATACAGACACACACACACACACACACACACACACACAGACTAACACAGACTAACACAGACTAACACAGACAGAATTGGGTCAATTTGTTAACAGCCATTAACCTACAAGTATGTTTTTGGAGTGTGGGAGGAAACCTGAGCATCTGGAGGAAACTCAAACACAGGGAGAACATACAAACTCCTCACAGATAAGGCCATGGTCGGGAATTGAACTCCTGAACCCAGTGCTGTAAGGCAGAAGTGCTAACCACTTAGCCACCGTGCTGCCACAACAGTGCCCCCAGTTCATATTATGCCATACAGTACTGACCCCAGTTCATACTATGCCACACAGTAGTACCCCAGTTCATACTATTCTACACAGTAGTGCCCCCAGTTCATTTTATGTCACACAATAGTGCACAGGTTCATATTATGCCAAACAGTAGTGCCCCCAGAATAGTGCATTTTATATGATACATGTACAGCTTATTGCACTGCTCTGTCCTCCAAGGGTGAAGGGAAGGGCAGGGTGCCTCTATGTCTTGTGAGTCACTGAGTGTCACACTCCCTGACACAGTCAGCTCATCGGAATGCCAGCGGCACAGGTAATTTTGCTGACAAGCATGGAGAAGGAACCTGGGCACACCTGGCACACAGATTGCATTTGTCTTCAGTTCCTATTCAATAAATATTAAGTTATAAAGCCCAGAGAATAAATATGGATACTGAGAATTGCATCCAGTATACACAATAACAGGACCTATAATGTATTACTGGTCAATATTCAATATATTTCATAAAAACCTTGATCTATCTCTGCAAATTACGGACAGTTGACTGCAACAATGAACCTAGATTTTGTACTGATGGGGAGTGGAACATACAGGGATGGCATTAGAAGGGACCTGTATAATAACTACTAAAGAACATATGCTTATGTTTTAAAAACCTTTTTTTTTTTTCAAAAGACATGTAGAATTAAGAAATCGTTCTGATAGGATTTGGGATTTTTCTGGTCTTTTGATAAAGATATAAACTAGACTAAAATATATTTCATCTGTATTTTTCCCTAAATGTAAAATTTACACATATATGTATTATTAAACCGACCAAAGAACCCATATTGTATCTACTTAGAACTCTAGATAAACCCAATAAAATGATAATCTTGTTAAGGGTAATAGTAATTGTAAAGGGCACTTTCTGCACAATTATTCCATACGGATAAAACTGGTGATATCAGTTTTTGCACAACACAATTTCTGATTTAAAATAATCTACACTAATGCCCACCTCATGGTTTATATGAACGTTGTTCTCCAATGGACTTGGGGTATAGAGAAAGCTTATTCTCTCATTAGGTTTGTGTATTGTATGTCCAGTGTTTTGATGACTTGATCATCAGTTTCAGTTTTGTCTAAGTGGCATATTATATGTGAGGGGCAGGAATATTAGCGTACAAACAATGTGTAAAACAAAAGTCAGAAGTTCAGACTGATAAGTGGTTTGAGAAAGATCCATTGTCTTTATATATTGTGTTTTCTGTAGAATGACTCCTAGTTAACATTATTTGGATATTGTCTTCACTCCTGCAGTATCTCAAGGAACAATGAGTTAACAATTCACTTCTGTTTTCTTTGTGAAGTCTCAATGGGACCAGAGACTGACTACACTATAGAAGGGCAGGATGAGTTCACACCATGTTCCACAGGGTTCTGTCTAGAACAGTTACTAAACACAAAAAAAATAAAAATAAAAAGAGTCAGTGTAGGCAACATAGAACGTTTTAAAAGGTTCTCTTATAGCAAACATTTTTACATTTTACTACATACATTACTTTCTTCCTAAATTGTGTGTGTGTAATTGGGGGATAAAAATACTTTGTTTCAAAAAAAAGAAAAGTAATAAAACATTTCTGCGTGTCTTTCCTGGCCCACATATTCCCTTGTTTCTTTTATCACTAATATTTTGCTGGTGCCTCAAGCATGGCAAATATTATGATTACTGAAAGACTAATTGCTGGAGCACAGTGATCATGTGACTAGCGGCTACTTATTGTGAAGTGAGACTGTAAGATTGCCAAGATCTCTCCATCAAAATAGGACAATTTCTTTATTACAATGAAGTCTCCATAAAAAGTTAAAATTCTATATTGCATACTCTGAAGATTATCACCCATATTTTGGAGGTACAGGATGACTTGGGTGTCAGGTTTACAGCCAGACGTGAAACTTGGGTATCTAAAAATATATTGTCCACTATAAAGGAATATGATATTCCCTATTTTTGTCACAATTGTTCTGTACCTTATACCACTTGGAGAGGACAAGTAAGGGAAGGAGAGATGTAAGGCCAATGTTTTGTATATTATAGACCACCAATACCAAAGCATTAACTGAAACTGATTATCCGCATTTATATTTACCCAATAATTTATTATCATGAATATTTAGCATTAATTTAAATCTTCTCTAATGTTCCACTGTTACCAGTAAGTGAATGTGTTTTCCAGGTAACTGTGTTTAAAGAATGTTCCGATGATGGGAGCGATTTCAGACACTGGGCATTAGCATAACAGTATGGAGCAATTAGCCAGACAGTGGCATGGAATTGGCTTGTGGCTCATGATATTGAGCTCACTGAAATGACTGGGCTGCAGGTGTGAAGTGTTACAGGTGTAAAGAGGCCTCCACACTATATAAAGTCAGTCACTGCCCATTTATGTCAGACCCAGACCTCTACAGCACACATGGCTCTATTGGGAAGCTTCATCTGCTTTGTACTTATTTCTACAGTCCTGGCCATTCCTCTCCAGGGACAAGCAGGATTACATGAGTCATTTTACGGCACCACACACTCCCAGAGAATGAAGTACCCGCTATATATGATGCAGCTCTACCAGTCGCTCATCCTGGGAAATGGAACAGATCTCTCTGGACTGGAACAGTCGGTCCTCCTGGAATCAGACACTGTCCTGAGTCTCCTTGGAAAGAGTAAGTACTATGTCATACTGGCCTTTATGTCATATGTGCACAGTGATAAGCTGCTGTGTTGTTGCATTATATGTCCATGTAGCATACTGTGTATTGCTTTGAAATTGTTCAAGACTTATTATGATTTTTTATATATGTTTGTATACCTACAAAGCACATAAATGTATAATGTTAGCAAACTATTTCACATAAAGATTACCACTACATCTGCTATATATTTGTTATAATCATCCTCAGTTCTAAACAGAGTAAATGTATGTAAACATGCTAAAGATAAACACAGCTCTACTGAGAAAAATTATTAATAAGTAAAATACACAGGTTAGATGAATGAACTAGCCGTCATCTAACGTCACTATTCCATGCGCTAGATTTACTAGAGGGCCTTTTGGTTAAACCACCAGCAGCACTCTATATACCTTTGAATTGCGGCTGAGTAGCCCGATCAAAGCGGATGAGGGAGCGGGACCAACCTCTCCTTCCAACTTAAAAAAAAAAAGTCTAGGGGGTATAATATTTACTAAACCACAGATTTGATAAAGTGGGGATGTTGCCTATAGCAACCAATCAGATTCTAGCTGTCATTTTGTAGAATGCACTAAATAAATGAAAGCTAGACTTTGATTGGTTGCTATAGGCAACATCCCCACTTTTTCAAACCCACAGTTTAGCAAATATACCACTATGGCCGCCCCTGAACCACCAGTTTTAAAACTGTTGGATTTACTAAAGGCCAAACCTTCAGTCAACCAACAGAAAACCACAGTTTTACAAAGCCCCACTTTACAGACCTCAATCTTGATTTTTAACATAAGAGAAATACAAACCATCATATTTACTAAGCTGTGGTTTGATAAACAGCCAGGAAACCACCCGACAAATAGCCAAAACAAAAGGAGGTTGTGAGAGGTGGGATTGCTCAAACAGCATGTTGTTTGAGCCATTTTTCCATCCATAAGAGGAGCCACTATAGGCTTATGAATTACTGTGGCAATCATTATTTATTGATTATGGCCTCAAAACTAATTATTGTTTTATAATATGGAGGAAATATGAATATATAATTATGACAAATATTTCATTGCTAATGGGAGGGATAACACTAATTATATAGCACTATAAGTGCCAGCATGCAATCTACGTGTTGGCCCCATCATAAATAATTGTTATCCCCATTAGAAAGTAAATATATTAAAATGAATGATGCCTCCCCTATTGTTATGAACGATAAGATATCTCAAAGCACATGTTTGAGCTAACTAGCCAATAAGAAGCAGGCATTTAAAAAGTTTTGACTAAATCCCCAGTAGTTTTACATTCAAGCCTCAAACTGCCCTATAGTAAATACAGAGCTTTAGAAGTCTAAACCACCAAAACTTTGTGGCGATGTGTGGGGAGTATAAACAAATTTTTGAGCAGATCTAGCCCCATGTGTGTTTCTAAATAAACTATTTACTCATACTCTATGTACTTATGCCCCCTTATAGTTATTCTTAGTGCTCCAATCTCTCATCAAACCCACAGAGAGCAGGAGCAGCTTATGCAAATTTTACATATTAGCATAGGATTTATTACATATATATAGTTATTAGATGGTAGCTACTCATCAGACAGACAATATAATATATTTTTTGTGACCTGTTTATTTGCACTTTTCCTCCAGCATGCTATTGAATGGCTCATTATTCAGATTAGGTTTGTGAACTCTATATTGTCATGTTTTGACATTTGGCCTAAGAGATTGCTTAGTTTTTACAGGTAACCTCTTAATACCGACAGACAGAGTAGTGGGGGGGGGGGGGGGCATATACAAAATACTTAGCATTTTTGCCTGTGCAGAGGCTAAAATAATTATTTATGTTGTTTCCTCCAGGTTGTACTGAGGTAGGAGACCATTGGATGTTCTCTTTTGATATGTCCTCTATCTCCAGCAACACAGAATTGAAGTTGGTGGAGCTGAGAGTTCATCTCCCTTCCTTTGGAAAGAAGCACAAGATTACAGTGGAGATCTACCATACTAAGGAAGGCCAGATCAAGCATTTCTTGGGATCTTTCAGAACTAACCCTTCAGCCACAAAGGGAGATTCCTGGAAGATATTTAACCTGACCACATTTCTCCAAAATTCCATTAACCAGGGAGCGTCGGTCTCACATGGTGAATACATTGTGGCAGAGAACATGTCCAGACTCTCCAGCCTTGCAGGTCACCAACTCCGGCAGCGCAACATAGACCCTCTCTCAAGAAACTATTTCCCAGCAGAGAGAGTGATGCTGGTTGTTTTTGCCAGGGACAAGCCCTCTGCCAGCCATTTTGGATCCTTCAACCTCATTAAGACTGTGCAGTCCTCAAAGTACATCATGACAGAGAAGATAACCAAGGTGGCTGGTCTACAGAGACAGAGGAGGAACCACAAAACAATACACAGCATCGTCCTCAACAGCATACCATCCAAAGCAGTTGAAGCTGGCACACCCCTTTGCAGAAGGGTAGACATGTGGGTGGAGTTTGACAAGATTGAATGGGGCAACCGCATTGTCTACCCACGTAGCTACAATGCCTACAGATGTGAAGGAGCATGTCCAATTCCACTGAATGAGAACTTTAAGCCAACAAACCATGCTTTTATAAAGGTAATTATCAAGCGAGCATAAATGGTTTTCAAATTCTAAGTGGGTGAAAAAAGGAAAAAATTGAGAAATTGATTTATTCTTTATGTAAAATCATGTAAAATGGAATCCAGGAAGTACATATAATATGGTCACTAGCTCTCAATTGTATTTATTGCTCTCGGTCATCATGAATATTTGTGCCCTAATCCACAGTTGAAGTGGTTTACTGGGCAATTGGCACAGACCAATGAGAATGAAAAAATAAATTACATGATTCTCCCAGAACAGTGCAAGACATCTTAAGTACTTATTTAATACTGATTTTAATCTTATTTCTTGCTCTTTCAGAGTCTGCTAAAGCTGAATCATGCTGAGAAAGTGGAATGTTCCTCTTGTGTACCAGTGAAGATGAGAGCGCTCTCAATGCTGATATATGAAGAGGACGAGGTCACATCGAAACACCATGAGGAGATGGTGGTTGAGACATGCGGCTGTAGTTGAGGATGTTTGGGTATTATGCATTTATTTAGATGTTTGTGGTATGAATGTGTTGGCTTGTCTGTAGTAATGTAGTTATTTAAAGGGAAATGTCATATTTTATATTGCAATAAAAAATATAAACTGCAATTGTGGTCTCAGTACAGGATTCTACGAGCGGTTATCTATTACTATTAAATAAATTAAAGAGCACCAGTCAATAAGAGTATAGCTTACGGTTTTGATATATGATGTATCATCATCATACTCCATTATACAACAAAAATCTCTTCTGGTGACGTATTCAATACAATCAGGTAATGTCTAAGTGCAAGTTGTACAATAACCTGGCAATGAGAGATTCACAAGCATCTATAGTAGTATTAGTTACAAAGGAAGGCCGCGTTACTGTAAAAAGTAACGCGGCATGCGCACTGTTATCGCTATTGTGGTAATAGTGCGCTTAAATACCGCTATTATGGTAGATTCAACGCTGGCTTTTTGATCGCAGCTCCCAGAGTTGTGAGCAGAAAGCCGGGCTAAATTTACTATAATAACGTAATAGGTTTAACGCTGCGCTACTTCGGGGGGAATTGAATTCCCCCCCAAAGCAGCACGGTGGCTAAGTGGTTAGCACTTCTGCCTTACAGCACTGGTGTCATGAGTTCAATTCCCGACCATGGTCTTATCTGTGAGGAGTTTGTATGTTCTCCCCGTGTTTGCGTGGGTTTCCTCCGGGTGCTCTGGTTTCCTCCAACCCTGCAAAAACATACTGGTGGGTTATTGCTAACAAATTGACCCTAGTCTGTGTGTGTGTTAAGAAATTTAGACTGTAAGCCCCAATGAAGCAGGGACTGATGTGAGCGAGTTCTCTGTACAGCACTGCAGAATTAGTGGCGCTAGATAAATAAATGATGAAAGTGTTTATAGAGCTGACATACATAGCTGTCGTATAACCACCTTGTATGTCATAAGAACATCAACAAGGGCATCTGGTCTGGTGCTTCCACAAACACTATAAAATTTAAAAATGTATTCTGCATAGCTGCCATATAACAACGCTAATGACTCTGCAAATAGTCAGACAACTGCACGATGATTAGAGAAGGTGCATCTGGGCTTATACCTTAAGTGACAGTTAGTGACTGATGACAATGACTAAGAAAAGGTAGGTTGTCAATAGAAATCAGATAGCTTACACACTACAATATCAGTAACATGCAAACATATACCACTACAACACATAGGTCATTAAATATATATATCTCACTTTGACGTTAAGCACTTTTCTAGAGTGAATTGAGTTTCACTGGACAAATACGTTTTAGAGAAAACCGGTTACTAACAAGTTAATTAGACCATTACACTAAATTCTGCTGCAGCAGATTATCTAGACAAATCAATCACCATAGACTTTTAGTGCAATTATACAACACTTATCACCCAAAATCAGTAGAGATGCAATATGGATTAATCCAGCTTGTTCAGGTTAGAGGCATTAGCAGAAATGACTGTAGATTAGTGTCACTTTACAAAAGACAAAACTCACAAGGGTAAATTGTAATCCACAGGTTAGAGCGAAGTTTCAGGTGGACACATGCAGTTTATTTATTGTACAAGATGAAATCAGTAATCGATCTTTCTCCGCAACTGTAGAGTTAAACAACTTGCAATTCTCTTCATCATACTCCATTATGATGCAAAGTGACTGAAATAGAGCAATAACATCAATAACATTTAGTCTACTTATTGACAGGCCCTTTTCTCTGTGCGGTAAGGCTTTTTTTAAATTTTTTTATTGTCGCTTATTTCTCACCGCAATTTCTTAGAAACATATCATCAGAGCAAGTGAGCAACACTCAGCTGTCCAGGCAACACTAACCCAGAGTGCTAAGGCTTAACTTACCATTCGTCGTTACATATATGCAGATGCGTGAGCCAGCTTGGAAGAAAACCCAAATTCTTAAGCTTGGAAGATGATGAGTGAGAAATAAAACAAGCAGGGATGTGTCTGTCTTACTAACTAATGAGCTGTTTACTTCACTGGAGATCCGTATCGAAAAGCACGACAAATGAAAACGACTGTTTTTGCAGGGTTGGAAGCAACATAACTTACGCAAACTAACCACCCTGAAGACCAGTCCTCAGCTAAACTAAAAAAGCACATAGCCATACGGTGACAAATAATGCAGTGGGAAAACAAATTGAATGAAGTCCCAAGTTGATGGGACGCGACAGACTATTAGAGAATATTTGGTGCATAGCGATTTGCTGATTTTTGCCACATGTAAACAGCAATTATGCACATAAAGGAAAATAACTTGAAGCTCCCAAATGAGGTGTTTTTTTCCAACTCAGGAGGGAAAGTCATGGGGTTGACACCAGTCTATCTACAGTTGAGAAGGAGCTTAGGGTTTAAAAGGCTTGTATTGTGGGATTGTGGGCGGAGAGAACTAATAGACAGAAGATTCTTAGTAAAATGTTCCCAGGTCTTTCAAACCAATGTTGGAGATGCAATCGGGCACATTTGGTGAATATACACAAAATGCTGGAGTTCTGGTGGGAAATTAGAAACATTTCAGAGGACATTACAGGTGAATCATTTCCACTGACTCCAGAATTGTGGCTACTGCTGAATATGCTGCTAAGGAAGTCATTCCTATTAAATGAAATCCAATAATCCCCCAAACACTTTAGACTGGTTTAAGCGGATTGAGTTCTACATATTAATGGAAGATATGGCATCCTCAGTAGCAGACAGATACCAACAATTCACAGCCGCATGGTTCTACTGGCTGAAATATAAATCCAATAAGCTTCAAAAATTTAGTGTGAGGATTCAATGACTTGACTTTCCACAAACACCTAACCATATTTTGTTGTAAGAGGTTAATTCTGAGATTTGATAAAGCACTAATTATTATTCAGGAGCAATAACGCTTTAGGTTTAATTAAACAAGGCAAACTTTAAGGGTAAAGTACCCCTAATGGGAACCCCCTCCTTCAACCGGTTTGTTCTCCCCCCTCTCTATCCTTTTTGTTTTTACATAGTAAAGGAATTGTGATATGTTAAACAAGGAAAAAAAACTTGAATAAGATAATCGAAAAATGCTTTATTTTCTGAATAAGCAAAGATTACAAATAACTGTAGGTTGTTTCACATATGGCAGATTCACACAATGTTCACATATAACACAAATATGTTGCAGATCTTAGGAAGGGAACTAATATAAAACTCTGTAACTTCATTAATTACATAAAAACACCTTGGCCTGATTCATATACGTCTGTTTACATATCTTGCGTGAAATAGCTCTGCACATGCCCAGAACTGGGCATTATGCCAATGAATGCAAATGACACTTGCGACTGCCACTTCCGGGTTTCACATGCGCATGCACGACAGACGCCTCGGACGCGTTAGCTAACATGTCTGCATCCATCCACCTAAAACTCTGACTCACTAATATATTGGAATAAGTCAACCAACTAGCTCATTTGGCCACGGTGGCCACGAATTCGGCTCCTGGAATAATGGGGGGTGAGTGTATATGTTATTGTGTGCACTTTTATCGATCCCCCCCCCCCCTACATTTTGACTATCTTCACCCATCCACGCTCATTTGAGCTTGGACTAAGCCTATCATCTGCAAATTAGCTAATATTTGGACTATTGGATGTGGACTTTTCTTAATAGGATTACCATTGGACATTCTGAATGACGTTTTTATATGAATTTCAAGCTGTGTGAGCATTTATTCTTTTATCTTTAATTATGAATAGCCATATCCTTTAATACTTGGTCATTTTTTATTGCTGATTTGTTTGTTATATATGAGTGATCACTCAATTGTTTGTCAATATCTAACTGAGTAAAGTGTTTTCGTTTGCACCATCGCAATATTTATTCACCTGCGCCGGGGTATTTCTACTATTACTATTTACTATTAGGAGGTCTGGGACCTCTCCTTTTTGACTTTTCCAGTTGCTCCTGGCTGCACCTATCTATTTAGGAAGCGCATCTCTCCAATATTTGTGTTTGTATCTACAGATACAAGCATGCCTGTTCCATGTGTGTGGGAGGTCGTCCTCGAAGAGGGTGCAATAAGAGGAATGGCCCAAGTTCCACCAAACAACCCAACGCTTTGGCTCCTGCTCGTTAAGGCCTTTTCCCCAAGAATTTTGTCTGAATTGGGTAAATGGTTAGATTGGTATCCTAATAGACCAGCTTCAACATTTTTATGGGATGGCTTTGTTAATGGGTTTAAAATTGGCAGTTAGTGGGAAAGTCCATGTTGGTGCACCCAAAAATTTGAATTCAGCAAATGAAATGCCATTAATTGTTCAGGAGAAAGTGGATAAGGAAGTGTCTTTGGGTAGAATGTGCGGCCCTTTTGCTTCCCTTCCCATACATGGTCTGGTTGTTTCAGCTGTGGGTGTGGTTCCGAAAAAGGAATTAGGTAAATTCAAGATAATCCAGCATTTGTCACATCCGCCTGGTATGTCCATGAATGATGCAGTTGCAGAATCTGAATGTACGGTTGTGTATCAATCTTTTGAGGATGCATTGATGCTGGTGCAGCGGTGTGGATCTGGTGCGTTGCTGGCGAAACTTGATATAGAGTCAGTTTTTAGACTTTTGCCATTGCATTCTTCTTCATTTAAATATATTAGTTTTCGTTTACCTGGTGGTTAATATGTCGACAAATGTTTGCCTATAGAGGGTTCAGTGTCATGTTCCTTTTTTGAGTGTTTTAATAGTTTTCTTCATTGGTGCATTGTCATTGGTTCTGGGCATCAGGGTCTGGCCCATTATTTGGATGATTTTTTTATTCATTGGTCCGAGCGGGTCTACGGTGTGCCAGAAACTGTTGTTTTCTGCTCTGTCTTTGTTTAGGGCCATGTGACTTCCCGTAGCAGCAGGCAAGTCGGAGGGCACAAAGGTAAAATTACCATATTTAGGTATTTGGAATTGACACTCAGGTTGGGTGTTGTAGGCTGCCAAATGAGAAAGTGGCTAAACTAAGAGATATTCTGGATTTGTTCCACAGAGTGTGCAGGATTAAATTAAAACAAGTTCTGTCCCTGCTTGGTCTTCTAAATTTTGCCTGTCGTGTTATACCAATGGGAAGGGGTTTTTAGTCATAAGCTGGAGAGGGCTACAGCAGGGATGCTAGGGCTCATCATTTTGTAAGGCTTTCTGCTGAAATTAGGGAAGATTTAGTTATGTGGCGTCTTTTTCTGGAAAATTTTAACAGGGCTTGTGTGTGGACACCTCCTCCTGCCAATAGCGCTGAGCTTCAACTTTTTACTGATGCTGCAGAGTCTCCTGTGTTCGGGGCTTATTTAGACGGTGAGTGGTGTGCCGACTCTTGGCCCCATTCATGGCAGCAGGAGGGTGTCGCTAGGAATCTTTTACTGTTGGAATTGTTTCCAATTATTGTTGGAGTGGAATTGTGGGGTCATCGCCTTAGGCATAGGAACATAAATTTCTGGTGTGATAATTTAGGGGTTGTACATGCTATCAATAATCAAACCCCACCCCTACCCCGCTGTAAGGTTACTTAGGCATTTGGTTTATAAGTGTTTGATTTTTAACATTGTGTTTAAGGCGAGACATGTTCCAGGGTCTGCTAATGCTATTGCTGATTCCTTGTCAAGATTTGATGGGGTGACGTTTTGTACACTAGCCCCTGATTCTAACATTGTTGGTGTTCAATGCCCTAATTTTGTCTGGCATATTATAAGGCTGATATAGAAGATCTTGTGAAAAATGTGGTAGTCCCAGGTACTTTGAAGAAAAATAGGGAGGCCTGGTCAGCTTGGGAAGGTTTTTGTTCATCGAGTGAAGTCGGAAGTAAGATTGATGAACAGCGCATTCTGGCCTTCGTATGGCATTGCTTTACTGTTGGAAAATTTAAGGCCTATATGGTGGCGGGCCTGCCAGGCATCTCCTTTTTTCTGCAGCTTAATGGGTTTCGTGATGTTACTAAAACCTTTCTAGTTCGCTAAGCCTTAAAAGGTTGGGCTAGGTTTTGGCCAACTGAGGAAGATAGGAGACCTATCAATAGGGGAATGTTAGTTTGTTGGATGTCATTGCAGAGGTCATTTTTGATGTTTTTGAAGCACCCTTGTTTAGTTTAGCTTTTTCAATGGCTTTTTTGGAGCTTTAGAATAAGTTTCTGGATTGCTTCATAAAAACGTTCTCTTTAAGGATGATAGCTTAGTTTGTAAGATCCACAGGTCTAAGACCGACCCGCTCGGCATAGGGCGTTGGATTACTTTGCAACAAAGTTAGGATTTTGCTGTTTGCCCTGTGCATTTAGCTGCATTGTATCAGGATATGGGTTTGGCCCCTGATAGTAATTGTCTATCCTCTAACGGTGTTTCAGTTTTCAGCTGTTTTTAAGAGTTGTGTATTCAAGTCTATCAGTCCTCCTCATAACTTCCTTGTCCTGGCTCTCCCCCCAGTTAGTACCACCCTATTTGTGTCTCACCCTTCCCTTTAGGATGTAAGCTCTCATGAGCAGGGCGCTCTTTCCTTGTGTGCTCCTTCTACATTTCCATTACTCTCTGTAGCTCTTGGTCTCATTCGCTAGCCCAGTTTTCGCTGATTTCTACCTTCCCTTTCACTATCTGTCCCAGAAATAATCTGATTTGCTTTATCCTGTCACCTGTGTTTGTATATATTTTTGTATCATGTTGTGTCTTGGTTCTCTGTTTTCTGTATATGTAATGTACGGCGCTGCGGACCCTTTGTGGCGCCTTATAAGTCAAAGATAATAATAATAATCTAAGCTTGGCTTAAATATTGCAGGTTATGGGACTCATTCTTTTAGAATTGTCGCGGCTATAGTAGCAGGTGAGGAAGAAGTTTCAGAGAAGGATATCATGGCTTTGGGTAGATGGAAGTCAAAGTGTTTAAAAGAGTATATTAGGCCGTCTGTAGCGCTTTAAGTTTACTTTTTGCAACGAGTGAGCCTGACCCATGACATGCATCGCTTGCCTTGTTAAAAGGAGGCAAGAAAGAATTTTCCATTATTTTTCCTCTAATGGGGGCCTGATTGGCTAGTGGCACCCCAAGGTTTTCTGTTTTACCTCCATATGGGTCATCCTGCGTATTTGCACGTCTTTTTGCTGTGTTATCTGTCTGTTTGTATGTTTTTTTGTTTTAGATGGTGTCTTATGTCTACTCTTCCTTCTTGTTATAGGTCCCCTGCGGGCTGTCAAGAGGGTATGGCTGGTTGGCCATTCATTTGTCTTTTGGGTCAGTAAAAGTGGTCCTGCTCACGATTTATGTGCAGACATGAATTAATGAATCAGGCCCTTTATGTGGTATATTTTTTTTACCTATTAATGTTCTTCCTTCAATGTAGGCTGTACAACTTGTTCTTTAAAATTGAGACGGAGTGAGGCAGCACAGTTGCTTAGTGGTTAGCATTTCTGCCTCACAGCACTGGGGTCATGATTTCGACCATGGAGTTTGTATGTTCCACCCTGTGTTTGCATGGGTTTCCTCCGGGTGCTCCAGTTTCCTCCAAAAACATACTAGTAGGTTAATTGGCTGCTATCAAATTAACCTTAGTGTGTGTGTGTGTGTGTGTGTGTGTGTGTTAGGGAATTTAGACTAAGATCCAATTGGGCAGGGACTGATGTGATTGAGTTCTCTGTACAGCGCTGCGGAATTAGTGGCGCTATATAAATAGGTGATGATGATGAGTGAATGCAGAAGAAAAATACATTCAGGTAGCACAAAGCTTTAGACTGCACCATTATTCTAATCCTATTTGTTTCAAGTCTATAGGGTCATAACATAAGACAATCGTGGAGTTGATAGATATAAGAGGGTCCCTAAACAAAGAGTCCTAATGGATTAATCATTTTCAAGCCTTTAAATCCCTTTACAAGGCAGCGCCGCTTTAAATTTAAGCGCTGAAGACACTGAACTCACCGGAGTTGAAGAATCTGGAGGTTCATACATTTACCCCCAGGGCTGGTGTCCGCACATTATTTAACAGACCTGGTGCCCGACTAGTCACTCACATTTCCCTGGAGCTGATTCTCCCACTGTTGTTTCTAGCGGTGATTGCTGGCAAGTCCCTATCCTCCCTATTGCTGCTGCTACTAGCAGTGAACACGCAGCATCAGGGAACGAACACAAAATAAGGAATCATCTAATTGTTTCAGCATTAGATTAGCACCTCACTTTCAAGCATCTGTTCTCACTCCTGAGGAGCCCATGCAAATGAATCACGCTCTCTGATCTCTCCCAAGTTTTAAGAACAATTTATGCTTGTATCGTACTGTGCTGGGTTATCAGCTTGGGGATTACCCCAAACGACCTGGAAACGTGAATGGTCCAGTTGGTTCTGGAGAGGCCAGTTTAGGTTTTTCTATTTACTCTCTACCTATGCCAGCATCAACTTCATTACGACTATCATTCTTCATCATACTATGGGCTCAGCATCCTTACCTGCCTTCTTGGCGCCAAAGGTGATTTGATTTCATTTTCTCTGATCTACAAGTTCAACCCCCTCCACTCAGCTTCTTTGTTGTAGAATATCTTTGACTGCTATTGATGGTAACAAAATTCATCATGGAACGATTTTATATCGAATCACAAAGTGACTCTACAAGTTGGAGTCTTACACAAGGAGGCCTTTTCCTTTGAAGTCATTCCTAAGTCTGTTAATCCATTAGTGTTGGATCTCCCCTGCCTTTGTCAACACTCCCCAGTGCTTGACTGTCACACCGCGCAGGTGTTTTCTTAGGATTCAAGTTGTCATCTCCAGTGTCTACAAAAGGTTTTTCCTGCTAGACTCTCTTTTCCTCCACCATTGTGGAGAATCTTTTGACTTCTCCCTATGACTCCTCTGCAGACGAACTCATGGACATGTCTACCTGCTTTTGGAAATCCTCATCATCAGCAGGCACAGGCACTGTTTTGGTCAAGAAGAAGGATGGGAGGCTTGGGAGCTTGTATTGATTATTGTGGTTTGAATACCATCACATCTTCTCTAAATTAGAGCTTAGGCCGGCAAATAGCGTTATCAGCATCTGACAGGGAGGATGAATGGAAGGCGGTCTTTAACACCTGGGTCGGTCATTATGAAAACTTAGTGCTTTTTGGCACTTTGTGTACATCACCTGTGAGCCTATCCAGCCTTTGTTTCAGTGCCCCACCAGTTTGTTTTCTGATATCCTGCATCCTTTCAGGTTCCTGACCCACCTGCCACTTATTATTTAAAGTTTTAAGTTTGCCTGCACTTCTGTGACTTTGGCTCCTATGATATTGTGGCTCTAGTAACATTTTGTTCCATATCCTGGACTGTTTTCTGTGCACTATTGTTTCTTGCTCTCCAGTCTTATAGGGCTATGCTATCATAGCATCACGTATGTTAAACACAATAAACTTCATTATTATTTCACTTACGTTTGACTCTTCCTGCAATTGTTCATTAAAACACACAGTGATTCATAACACTTACCTGACTTAGTTCTAACCATATATAATATAAGCTAGAGAAATGGGTCTTTGAACAACACCAAATACCTTCCCTGGTATATATCATCGTGTGTTCTAGTCTTCAGATGGATCCTAACAAGCTAAAAGCTATCAAAGACTGACCACAACCCACCAGACTTAAGGCAACTCAATGCTTCCCAAGGTTCACTAACTACCAGAGATTTATTAGTCTCTCCCCTTACGTTTCTGACTCACAAATTCCAAGGTATGGTGCCCAGAGGCGTCCCAAGCCTTCAGTCATTTGAAACAGGCTTTCTCTCCAGATTCCATTGTTAGACAACCAGATACTTCCAGAACCTTCTCCCACAAGTTTCAACCAGCAGTGAGGAATTACGGTATTGGAGATTAAAATCTGTTATCCATTAAATTGGCTTTGGAAGAGTGGAGACTTCTACTTGAAGGAGCAGTCTTTCCAGTGACCCTCTATACAAATCACAAAAATCTATATCTGCCAACGTCACAAATCCTTCCCAAGCAAGATGGTCTTTATCTTATCTTGAATATGCAAATTGCATAGTATAATAAAAGAGGTCTATGATATTTGTACTGCAAGGCTCAGTTGAAATTAGAGATGAGCGCACTCGGATTTCTGAAATCCGAGCCCACCCGAACGTTGCCGATCCAAGACAGATCCGGGTATTGGCGCCAAATTCAAATCTGAAACTGAGGCTCTGACTCATAATCCCGTTGTCGGATCTCGCGATACTCGGATCCTATAAATTCCCCGCTAGTCGCCGCCATCTTCACTCGGGCATTGATCAGGGTAGAGGGAGGGTGTGTTAGGTGGTCCTCTGTCCTGGTAGATCTCGTGCTGTGCTGTTTAGTTCTGTGCTGTGCTGTTTAGTGCTGTGCTGTGTTCTGCAGTATCAGTCCAGTGGGGCTGTGTGCTGTGCTCTGTCCTTCTGAGGTCAGTGGTGCTGCTGGGTCCTGTGCTGTGTCCTGTTCAGTCCAGTGGTGCTGTGTCCTGTGCTCTGTGCTTCTAAGGGCATAGTTATTTCCCCAATATTCCCCTGTGTTTAAAAAAATAAAAAAAAGTTATTTAAAAAAATACCAAAAACTAATTTAATTTTGTTTTAATTACCACAAAATTTGCACAACCAATCCTGCAGTATAAGCCCATTGGTACTGCAATATTACCAAGTTCACACATTCAGCAGTAAAAGTCCAGTGGTACTGCAATATTACAAAGTTTACACATTCTGCAGTATCAGTCCAGTGGTGCTGTGTCCTGTGCTCTGTCCTGCTGAGTTCCGTAGTGCTGCTGGGTCCTGTGCCGTGTCCTGTTCAGTCCAGTGGTGCTGTGTCCTGCGCTCTGTGCTTCTAAGGGCATAGTTATTTCCCCACTATTCCCAAGTTTTTTAAAAATAAAAAAAAAGTAAAAAAAAATAAAAAATTTAAAAAAAAAAAAATATATAATAATTATAACCAAATTTGCAAAACCAATCCAGCAGTATAAGTACATTGGTACTGCAATATTACCAAGTTCACACATTCTGCAGTATCTTGTGCTACATATAATGGAGACCAAAAATTTGGAGGATAAAGTAGGGAAAGATCAAGACCCACTTCCTCCTAATGCTGAAGCTGCTGCCACTAGTCATGACATAGACGATGAAATGCCATCAACGTCGTCTTCCAAGCCCGATGCCCAATCTCGTAGTACCGGGCATGTAAAATCCAAAAAGCCCAAGTTAAGAAAAAGTAGCAAAAAGAGAAACTTAAAATCATCTGAGGAGAAACCTAAAGTTGCCAATATGCCATTTACGACACGGAGTGGCAAGGAACGGCTTAGGCCCTGGCCCGTGTTCATGACTAGTGGTTCAGCTTCACCCACGGATCTTAGCCCTCCTCCTCCTCCCCCCCCCTACAAAAAATTGGAGAGTTATGCTGTCAGCAACAATACAGCAAACAACTCTGCCTTCTAAAGAGAAATTATCACAAATCCTCAAGGCGAGTCCAAGGGTGTTGGTGGTTGTCAAGCCTGACCTTCCCATCACTGTACGGGAAGAAGTGGCTCGGGAGGAGCCTATTGATGATGTAGCTGGCGCTGTGGAGGAACTTGATGAGGATGGTGATGTGGTTATTGTAAATGAGGCACCAGGGGGGGAAACAGCTGATGTCCATGGGATGAAAAAGCCCATCGTCATGCCTGGTCAGAAGACCAAAAAATGCACCTCTTCGGTCTGGAGTTATTTTTATCCAAATCCAGACAACCAATGTATGGCCATATGTAGCTTATGTAAAGCTCAAATAAGCAGGGGTAAGTATCTTGCCCACCTAGGAACATCCTCCCTTATACGTCACCTGAATAACCTTCATAGTTCAGTGGTTAGTTCAGGAACTGGGGCTAGGACCCTCATCGGTACAGGGACACCTAAATCCCGTGGTCCAGTTGGATGCACACCAGCAACACCCTCCTCGTCAACTTCCTCCACAATCTCCATTAGATTCAGTCCTGCAGCCCAAGTCAGCAGCCAGACTGTGTCCTCCTCAATACGGGATTCATCCGAGGAATCCTGCAGCGGTACGCCTACTACTGCCACTGCTGCTGTTGCTGCTGTTAGTCGGTCATCTTCCCAGAGGGGAAGTCGTAAGACCACTAAGTCTTTCACAAAACAATTGACCGTCCAACAGTCGTTTGCCATGACCACCAAATACAATAGTAGTCACCCTATTGCAAAGCGTATAACTGCGGCTGTAACTGCAATGTTGGTGTTAGACGTGCGCCCGGTGTCCGCCATCAGTGGAGTGGGATTTAGAGGGTTGATGGAGGTATTGTGTCCCCGGTACCAAATCCCGTCGAGATTCCACATCACTAGGCAGGCGATACCAAAAATGTACAGAGAAGTACGATCAAGTGTCCTCAGTGCTCTAAAAAATGCTGTTGTACCCACTGTCCACTTAACCACGGACATGTGGACAAGTGGCTCTGGGCAAACGAAGGACTATATGACTTTGACAGCCCACTGGGTAGATGCATCCCCTTCCGCAGCAACAGCAACAGCTGCATCAGTAGCAGCATCTACAAAATGGCTGCTCGTGCAAAGGCAGGCAACATTGTGTATTACAGGCTTTAATAAGAGGCACAACGCTGACAACATATTAGAGAAACTGAGGGAAATTATCTCCCAGTGGCTTACCCCACTTAGACTCTCATGGGGATTTGTGGTGTCAGACAATGCCAGTAACATTGTGCGGGCATTAAATATGGGCAATTTCCAGCACGTCCCATGTTTTGCCCACACCATTAATTTGGTGGTGCAGCATTACCTCAAGAGTGATAGGGGTGTGCAGGAGATGCTTGTGGTGGCGCGCAAAATTGCTGGACACTTTCGGCATTCAGCCAGTGCCTACCGCAGACTAGAGGCACATCAAAAAAGCATGAACCTGCCCTGCCATCACCTCAAACAAGAGGTTGTGACGCGCTGGAACTCCACCCTCTATATGCTGCAGAGGATGGAGGAGCAGCAAAAGGCCATTCAGGCCTACACAGCCACCTACGACATAGGCAAAGGAGTGGGGATGCGCCTCAGTCAAGCGCAGTGGAGACTGATTTCCGTGTTGTGCAAGGTTCTGCAGCCATTTGAACTTGCCACACGAGAAGTCAGTTCCGACACTGCCAGCTTGAGTCAGGTCATTCCCCTGATCAGGCTGTTGCAGAAGCAGCTGGAGAAAGTGAGGGAGGAGCTGGTAAGCCATTGCGATTACACCAAGCATGTAGCTCTTGTGGATGTAGCCCTTCGTACGCTTTGCCAGGATCAGAGGGTGGTCACTCTTTTAAAGTCAGAGGAATACATTCTGGCCACCGTGCTGGATCCTCGGTTTAAAGCGTATGTTGTGTCTCTGTTTCCGGCGGACACAAGTCTACAGCGGTGCAAAGACCTGCTGGTCAGGAGATTGTCCTCTGAAGAGGACCGTGACATGCCAACAGCTCCACCCTCATTTTCTTCCACATCTATGGCTGCGAGGAAAAAGCTCAGTTTTCCCAAAAGAGGCGCTGGCGGGGATGCTGATAACATCTGGTCCGGACTGAAGGACCTGCCAACCATTGCAGACATGTCTACTCTCGCTGCATTGGATGCTGTCACAATAGAAAAAATTGTGGATGATTACTTTGCTGACACCATCCAAGTAGACATGTCAGACAGTCCATATTGTTACTGGCAGGAAAAAAAGGCAGTTTGGAAGCCCCTGTACAAACTGGCTCTATTTTACCTGAGTTGTCCCCCCTCCAGTGTGTACTCGGAAAGAGTTTTTAGTGCAGCGGGGAACCTGGTCAGTGAGCGGCGAAGGAGGTTGCTTCCTCATAACGTTGAAAAAATGATGTTTATAAAAATGAATAATCAATTCCTCAATGAAGTACAGCACTGCCCTCCAGATAGTACAGAGGGACCTGTGGTTGTGGAGTCCAGCGGGGACGAATTGATAATGTGTGAGGAGGAGGAAGTACACACTGTAGGGGGAGAGGAATCAGAGGTTGAGGATGAGGACGACATCTTGCCTCAGTAGAGCCTGTTTAGTCTGTACAGGGAGAGATGAATAGCTTTTTTGGTGTGGGGGCCCAAACAAACCAATCATTTCAGCCAAAGTTGTTTGGTAGGCCCTGTCGCTGAAATGATTGGTTTGTTAAAGTGTGCATGTCCTATTTCAACAACATAAGGGTGGGTGTGAGGGCCCAAGGACAATTCCATCTTGGACCTTTTTTTTTGGCATTATATGACCAATCAACAGTCGTTAGCCATGTTCAAAAAGTAAAACCAAATTTAAACAAATTTAAGAAATTAAACCAAAAGTAAAATGCCCTGTCATAATTTAAAATAAGAGGTATTGACGTGCTCTAAAACTACTGTATTGTTGTTTATATTTTATAAACACTACACTTGAAAGCTTAAGTCTTTCAATGAAAAAGTAACTCTCCATTACACAAACATTTGCAACAGGGACAATTTTAGGGTTAAGAAAGTCAACTAATAACACTTCGACGCTGTCTGTCTTTATAAACACTACACTTGGAAGTTGGAGGAGGTATTGTGGCCCCGGCACCAAATTTACTACCGGGGCCACTCCACTGTGCAGTCCATATTTAGGTGTATCAGATATTAAACAACGGTGACAGTTGATGCCCAATTTTTTAATTATATTGTTGGCGCTGTAAAAAATTGTGTTCCGGGCACACTACGCAGTCCATACCGTTTTTTGGTGGAATTCTGAACCGTGGAGGGTTTTTTAATTATATTGTGGCCTCGGTACCAAATTGTGTACCGGGGCCACCACACTACGCAGTCAAGATAGATAGATGCGTATCATAGATAAAGTACATTCAGTGGTGTGGGGCAAATTGAAAAATATTCTAAATGCACTGACATTATCAAAAACAAGAGGTTTTCACACGCTGAAACTCCAACATGTATATGATGGAGAGGATGGAGGATCAGCCGTATGTGCAGTGTAATGCAGACCTGTTGAAGGTTTTTTTATATATTTTATTGTGGTGCCCAGTGCCCACTACTCTACGCAGTCCAGATACTATTTTTGGGTGTAATTCTGACCTGTTGAAGGTTTTCTATATATTATATTGTGGTGGCCAGTGGCCAGTCCTCTATGCAGTCCAGATACTATTTTTGGGTTTAATTCAGACCTATTGAAGGTTTTCTATATATTTTTTATTGTGGTGCCCAGTGGCCAGTCCTCTATGCAGTCCAGATACTTGTTTGGTGGAATTCAGACCAGTTGAGGGTGTATTTATTTTATTGTGGCCCCGGTATCAAATTGGGTACCGGGGCCACCCCACTACGCAGTCCAGATACTTGTTTGGTGGAATTCAGACCAGTTGAGGGTTTTATTATTATATTGTGGGGACCACTCTATACCACACTACCACTCTATACCACTCTATTTAATACTTTAATTCTATTACTAATTCCCATAAAGAGGAACTGCCGCTTCTATAAAATACTTTAATTCTATTAGTAGTTACCATAAAGAGGAACAAAATAAACAAATTTTACCAAAAGTGTAATATGACTTACAAACACTACACTTGAAAGATGGTGCCTTTAAATGAAAAAGTCAGTCTTCATTGCACGACTATGTGCAACAGGGACAGTTTTTTGGTTTACTAAGTCAACCAATAACACTTCGACCCTGTCTGTCTTTAACATACTTGATGGGATCTCAATGACGAATGGTCTGTACCATGTTTGGAGGAGGTATTGTGGCCCCGGTACCAAATTGGGTACCGGGGCCACTCCACTATGCAGTCCAGATAGAGGTGTATCAGATATTAAACAACGTTGACTGTTGCTGCAAAAATTTTAAATAATATTGTGGGGAACACTACACTACGCAGTCCATAAACTTTTTGGGTGGAATTCAGACCTGTGTAGGTTTTTTTAATAATATTGTGGTGACCCACTCCTCTACGCAGTCCAGGTACATTATTGGTGCGAATCATACAAGTTCAGGGTTTTTAATTTATATTGTGGTGACCCACTCCTCTACGCAGTCCAGGTACATTATTGGTGCGAATCATACAAGTTGATGGTTTTCTTATTATATATATTGTGGTGACCCACTCCTCTACGCAGTCCAGGTACATTATTGGTGCGAATCATACAAGTTCAGGGTTTTTAATTTATATTGTGGTGACCCACTCCTCTACGCAGTCCAGGTACATTATTGGTGCGAATCATACAAGTTCAGGGTTTTTAATTTATATTGTGGTGACCCACTCCTCTACGCAGTCCAGGTACATTATTGGTGCGAATCATACAAGTTGATGGTTTTCTTATTATATATATTGTGGTGGCCCACTCCTCTACGCAGTCCAGGTACATTATTGGTGCGAATCATACAAGTTCAGGGTTTTTAATTTATATTGTGGTGACCCACTCCTCTACGCAGTCCAGGTACATTATTGGTGCGAATCATACAAGTTCAGGGTTTTTAATTTATATTGTGGTGACCCACTCCTCTACGCAGTCCAGGTACATTATTGGTGCGATTCTTCATACCAGTTGATGGTTTTCTTATTATATATATTGTGGTGACCCACTCCTCTACGCAGTCCAGGTACATGTTTTGGTGCGATTAAGACCAGTTGATGGTTTTCTTATTATATTGTGGGGACCACTCCACTACGCAGTCCAGAAAGATAGCTCGTTGCAACATTTTGGACTAAGAACTATATTGTGAGGTGTTCAGAATACACGGTAAATTAGTGGAAATGCTTGTTATTGAATGTTATTGAGGTCAATAATAGCGTAGGAGTGAAAATAAGCCCAAAAAATTGATTTTTTAACTTTTTATGCTTTTTTCAAAAAAAATCCGAATCCAAAACCTTAAATCTGAACCAAAACCTTTCGGCAGGTGTTTTGCGAAACAAATCCGAACCCAAAACATCGAGAAAATCCGGATCCAAAACACCAAACACGAGACCTCAAAAGTCGCCCGTGCACATCCCTAGTTGAAATGGTGAGCTGTTGTATGTTAAGTTTACCAGTATGCCATATACTGCCAATGGGATACGCTTCTACTGGATTAGAGATGTGACAACATTCTAAGATGTCAAAGTCTAAATAATAGGAAAAGACAAACTCAATTAGCAAAGTCACTTACAGATGTATCCAGGAGTTCAGATATAGGTTGGATGGACAACCGCACAGAACTTTTTTTTTTTATAGTTTTCATTTCTACTGTGAATCACCTGTTTGTTCAATATCTATTATTTGCAGTTCCATAGGAGGTGCTCCCCAAGAGACTAAATCGTAATAGAACAAATAAGAAAATAAGGTCTCTTATAGTGGGTGCACTCTGAGGTTCACTTTACTACTTAGTTCAAAACTTTATTTCAATAATTCACCATCATTTATTTAAATAGCGCCACTATTTCTGCAGTGCTGTACAGAGAACTCACTCACATCAGTCCCTGCCCCATTGGGGCTTACAGTCTAAATTCTCTAACATACACACAGACACACAGACAGACAGACCAGGGTAAATTTGTTAGCAGCCAATTAACCTACCGGTATGTTTTTGATGTGTGGGAGGAAACCGGAGCACCTGGAGGAAACCCAGGCAAACACGGGGACAGCATAAAAACTCCTCACAGATAAGGCCTTGGTTGGGAAATGAACTCATGACCCCAGTGCTCTAAGGCAGGAGTGCTAAACACTTAGCCACCGTGGTGCCCTAATAATTAAAATCTTTTTATTTCCACCGAATTCTTATGAACTCTTAAGCAAAATATTAAAATATAGAAATCTTGCTATGAAAAATAAATTAGAATAGTGAATTAAAAAATTTCTGTATTACATAATAAAACAAGATTCTGTTAGTACATTATATATAACAGATGTTAGTTCTTATCATATGTAAAACTTGGTATATATGTATCAGATCCCAATCATGTATAAAAGCACCTAAATAGGTATCTGTTGATTGCTGAAAACTAGGGACTTGATTGTGCTTCCTTTCTTTCTATTACTCATTTGTGATAATGATTACAAATTACATTTATTATATAGTTATTTTATTATTCAAATGAGATTGGAGATAAAAAAAAATATTTACAGCGGATCCCCGCTGGTAGTTTTCTTGGATTTCCTATATGAATGCGTCATTTTAATTACACGAGAGATACACTTTATTCAGAAGTGCATTTGTTGGTCAATCATATACATTGAACACTGTGATTGTTCTAGGAGGTACCTTATCCAAGAATTATACCAATATGAAAGTGTTTATATCGTCTCGTTTCCAATGCATTCCTTAACCACGGGAATGCAATGACTATCATGTATCTTAAGTATCAGGTAGATAATATATATCGTTTATATGCTTGATGTGTGGCCGTAACCTTAGCTAGAATCACCTAGCTTATTACAGTGACCAAAGTCCATTTATTCAATGTCGACTTACACACAGAATGAAATCAGCACTCGATAGTTGAACACTCCCAACCCTTACTGTGATGATTATGTAGTATATCTAATGACTGATTGTTATTTTCTGTTGAATTCATGTATGACAATATATATTGTATGCAACCTTGTAATGTAATCTCAACGGGCCTGATTCATTAGCAATCAGATCTGCCGTTTATTGTGGATCTTACGAAAATCTTCTCTGCACATGCCCACAAAAGAGAGATAAGAAGAGAAATCAGTTGCGTATGCTAAGAATTTCTTAAGTCAAGATGAAAATCCTCCTTAAGTGAACTTAAGAAGAATTTCTACACTTTAGGGATGGGAATGGGAGGAGATCTGTACGAAATAAAGAAGAGTAGGGGTTCTATGCACTGAGTTAAGAAGAGTAGGCGTTACCTCCATATCTGTCGGATAGTTATGAAGAAACGCTGTGAGTTTTATCTTAACTTCTGCTTAAACATAAGGAAGCTCAGCGTCATGTTTAAATCCAAAGCAGCAGTGCAGAATAACAACACTAAACTGTACAAATAGCTTTGTTCTTTTAAAACACTCACAACTAAATATGCACAACATACATCTTAATGCACTCCACATAAAAAAATAAAAATAAATATTTTTGAAAATTTTATATTTATATCAAACATTGTGTACATTTTTTTTTTAAAGTAACCTTTTTAATTACCACAATTGTAATAAATTGCAATGTAAAGTGGCTGATGTGTCAACAGTTATT
The DNA here is from genome assembly GCF_038048845.1 of Mixophyes fleayi. NCBI lineage: Eukaryota > Metazoa > Chordata > Amphibia > Anura > Limnodynastidae > Mixophyes > Mixophyes fleayi. Next base: position 51,801,169 of record NC_134405.1, on the reverse strand, counting down.
TGCTGATATTTGTAAAAAAACGGCTAAGAATACGTTAGTAATAATACAAAAGCATAACAGCTTAATTTATGAAAATTATACGGATAATTTGTGCGAACTTATACCAAGCGTGCTCCTACATAAGGGACACATAGGAAATCCACCCAAACATGGGAATGATATATAATAATGACATGGAAGGTTTTGCAGAAAAATCTGTGTATTTACAACCTGTAGAGTGTCATATGGGAAAGTCTGTGAGCATGCAATCTGTAGCGGGTAAGAACCCTGGGGAGGGGGGCATGCAGCCCAGTCTGGTCCAGTCTCACATCATAGACACTATCTATGGGCCCCTGAGAATAACAGACAGGGCAAGGAGGGCTACAGTCCTGATTGAGGATGTAGCAAAAAGAATGCCCAATATGTTAGCCCAGGGGAGAGTTATGCTAAATCAACCGGTGTCTTTAGTGGCAGCCACTCTAACGCAGCAAGGAATTGGTCATGGCGGGGAATGTAGTGGTGGTGCAGAAAAAAGCAGATCTGTACCTGGCGCCCAGCGCCCAGTTGTAGGGTCTGTGCCTCTTCCTGGTGTAATTTCATATGCGGGGGTCGTATCGGGGGCGGGTTTGGGACCTGGGGCAGGTATTCGGGGTACCACATTGGCTCCTCCTGCTGGTCAACCTTTTAGGCGCCAGAATGTGGTGCAACTTAAAGTTGTTGGAAAAGACCCCCCAAATAGGGCTGAATTCCTTAAAGCCTTTCTGGATTCCTTTGGTTTTGTCCCGGCGGAACTCTTCGCTTGCATCCACACGTCGGTACATAATCTCAAATGGCCATCAGTTAATCATACTTAGACCCCATATCCATACGGAATTCAGCGCTTAAAATTTAACCCCCACTAGTATCCCAGGTATAATTTTTCCACCCACCCGATATTTAACCTCTCTCACCCCATAAAACTTGTCACCAACTTAAGGAAGCATCCCCCCGAATACTAACATACACCCTCATAACAAATCTTTATCACACAAAAACCCAATGTATGAAACCAAACAATGTTAAAAGTAAATCCAATAGCATCGCAATCAATATTGACCATTATGTAGCACAATCAATAATACGCAATATCCTTCCCCACCCCCTGCATCCCCATTCTAATCCTTACTAGTAATAAAAGCCAAAAATAAGAGACACACGTAATACCCACTAGTATCCCACATAAGTTATTTTCACCCCCGCATCAATATCAGACATATCAAACTCCGCCCATCACAAGAAAGTCTCCTCCCCACCACATCACCCAAGAGCTTACCTAAATCAAAAAACACCCCCATACCACAAATATTAACGTTAGCAAAACATCAGAAACTAATCCACGTAATCTAGTAATAGTAAAACATAAAAGAGATAAAAAATCTCTAACCCCCCCCCCCCCCCCCGCCTCCCAGCTTCCCCCTCCCCTTCTGAAATCCCATTGGACAAAGACACAAGGAAACAGGATAAGAAGCACAAGAGAATCACATCACAACCACATCCCTGACGAAGTCTATGGACGAAACGCGTTGGTAACCTACCATATATCGTGATAAGACACCCTGCAAGACTTGAATCTATTCCCGTAGCCTCCGGACACCGCCAATTACACCACCCGACTAACTTCCAAATAAAAGAGAGAAGTAAAGACATACGCGGAATCCCCTCCACAGTGGAACGCACAGCCGCTGTGCGTTCCACCAAAACCGGAAGTCCGGCGGCAAGTACACGCATGCGCACCAGGAGGCATCAGGAGAATCCGCTCGGCCAGAGCTACACAGCCCGCTCGGTACACGCTACAACCAACTCCGCTTACAGCCTCCACTCAAGCACCAGCAAAAACGGACCAAAGCCCTAAGGAATATGTATTTGTTAAACTGCTCTTATAAGAGCAAATAGAGCAAAAGTGAAACCAACACACACCCAGAACACATACCATAATATATAACTCAGACCTGGTACTTAGACACATAGCCCCATACAACCAATCCACTACATAAAGAGCTATAAACTACACAAAAACACCTAAATTCCTTACACCACATCCTCATATCCACACAAAGCAAGAATGTAGGAACTCCCTACCAACATTGAGCTATAAACGAAAACAAACAAGAGATATAGACATCACTGCCCGCTACTAACGGCAGTGCTTAAACAAGAGATATAAACACATCCAATATACAGAAGATACCACTCCACAGCAATATACACTGCAATAGAGCTGTAAACAGGGCAAAAGAGCTATAGACGAACACCAGCAAAACGAGCTATAATCAACTGCTTCCACAAAAGCATATACGTATATTGTTGGTACCCTATCTGTGTTCTCTCACCCCCTCCCCTACCTCTTTTTTTCTCCACCCCAGGTTGCGCCACGGCACATACAATGAGAAAAACAACGAACTTGGGAGTTGGAACACCCGAAAATTCCGGAACGGCAGCAACAACCCCAGAGGTACTCCTTACAAGCGCAGACGACCAGGGTAAGCTCCCTCAAAAGAGCCCCCCGCCACTTATCCCTCAAACTTCTAGTTCCAAAAGGATCGTCAGCTGCTACCACCCCAGAACATGGAACACGCAAGACTTCTGAGAACACAGAAACTGAACAACATTTTCAGCAGCACACCGCAAGACACCCCCATAGACACCCCAATAGAAGAAAATTTCTGCACCAAATTCCTGAGACTAGAGAAACTTCTAACAACCGAGATAAAACTATGGTGGGACAAGTCGACCTTAAGCAAATACCTGGAACAAAGAAGAATCCAAAGAGGTTTAAGAATACAAAAAGCACCCACTTTCACACCATACAACAAAGACTTCGAGGGAGAATGGAACGAAATCCTGGATACCTGCTCAAGAAATCTGATAGAACTCATCATAAAGGACAGACAAGCATCCCTAAAAGAAATAGAAAAAGAAATAAGACAAATACAGGAAGAATTCCAACCCCTAGAAAACCTAGAAGACTACAAATAACTAGAGAGACTCAACCAGAGCAAGCTCAACAAACTGGAAGACAACATCATCCTGACAAAACAGAAGAAATTTCACAGAGACTACACAGACTATCAAGAAGGAAAAACACACGGAAAAATCTCACAGCAGCACACCCAAAACACCACAAGACACCAAAAAACGACACGACTAATGACAACAATACCCCGTCCACCTCTCCTGAATACCAGAATACCACAAAGGCCACCACTCATCCCCACACTACCAAGAAACCCCAATCAGAAAAGAAAATACCTACCACCGAACGCAAGGAACTTCACATACGAAACCCGGAACCAACAAACAGCAAGACAACAGTACATGGAAGGGAAGAAAACCCAAGAAAACTGCATACGCCTAGAACAAGAAAAGATAATGAACACAATCCAAGACTTTAACATCACTATCCACGGAAGGAAGAACCAAGAACCAGAAGTAGAAGAAACACTAGAACATTTTTTAGAATTTCTCCAAAAGCAACCAGACCCGCCGTACCAACCACCAAACACACCAGCCCTAAAAAGGAAAACATTATCCACAGACTCAGAAGAGGAAAAAGAGGGGGACTACTTGCAAAAAGAAGAACCTGGAAACGTACAGAAAAAGAAAAGATAAAACCAGAAGGTATATTCAACCTCAGCAGCATCACCCTGAACAACCATCTCATCACACTTCTTAACAAAAGGCTGAAATTTGCACCAAAGAACCAGATTGATACATTTGACACCTACATAGACCTCCACGAATTCACAAGAAAACTCTGCCTGAAGAAATTCTTCAACAGATGCAACAAAGAAAAGGAACATAAAGATGACAAGAAGGAAGACTCTTTATACATCCACACCCACCTGAACAGCAAGTCCAACTTCTTCCCGCAACACATGAAAGGAGCATACATCAAAACCTTTGAAACCTTGGTAGAGAAAGACCTCGAGACACTCAAAAAAAAAAGGTAAGACTCCCTAACCTCTCTCCACAGGAAAAACAGGCCCTAAAAGACCTCAAAAGGAATAAAGACATCGTTCTGAAACCAGCCGACAAGGGAGGAGGGATAGTCATCCTTAACAAATCAGACTACCTAGACGAAGCAAAGAGACTACTCAGTGACAAATCAACATACAAGAGGTTGGAACATGACCCCACAAGCAAATATCACAAAGAACTCCTTAAATTACTAAATAAAGGCCTAAAGGACGGCATACTAAATAAGAAGGAACACACCTACTTCTCCACACCACACCTACGAATCTCAGTGTTCTACTACTTACCAAAAATCCAAAAGAACACCGAAAAACCACCAGGAAGACCCATTGTATCCGGAATAGAATCACTCACCAGCAACCTCTCAGAATATATTGACCACTTCCTACAACCCTTGGTAAGCGTACAAAGAAGTCATCTCAAGGACACAACTCAAATCCTGAATACTCTCAACGAAATAAGGTGGCAAGAAAACTACACTCTAGTCACATGCGATGTTACTTCCCTCTACACCATCATTGATCACAAGAAAGGATGCGAACACAGCAAGCATTACCCAGAAAAGAACCCAGACTTACCACTCAACCAAGCCGCTTTCATCACAGAAGCCATCACCTTCATCCTTGATCACAACTACTTCTGGTTTGAAGACGATTACTATAAGCAGACCACAAGCACCGCAATGGGTAGAAATTCGCGCCAAGTTACGCGAACCTCTACATGACCAATTGGGAAGATGACAACATCTGGAACAACAACCCCCACCACAACAACATAGTAACATGGAAAAGATATAGACGACATCATTTTCATATGGAAAGGCGACGACGAAGAGCTCCGCTCCTTCCTAGAATACATCTACATAGAACAACAACCTTAACCTGAGATTCACCTCCAACTCCAGTAAAAAGGAAGTAGAATTCTTGGACCTCACCATCTACATCGAAAACATCATTCAGACGAAAACATACATGAAACCAGTCGATTGTAACAGCTACATCCCGGCAAGCAGCAATCACCATAAGACGTGGCTAAAGAACATCCCAGGAGGGCAATTTAGAAGAATAAGAAGAAACTGCTCAACCATGGAAATCTTCAAAGAACAAGCGGAGACAATGAAACAGAAGTTCAAAGAAAGAAACTACGACAAAGATCATCTGGAAGAAGAACTAGAAAAATTAGAGAACCTGAAAAGGGAAGAACTCCTCTCCTACAAACCTAAAGAAACAAAAGAAGAAAATGCACCCCATTTCATCACAAAATAACACAGCAAGCACCGAAAACTTGAAACCATCCTGAGAAAACACTGGCACATCCTACTCGAGGACAAACAACTAGAAGAACACCTGCCACCCAAACCAAAAATAGTGTACAGAAAGGCAAGAAACCTAAAGAACATGATAACGGCCAGCTTCATCCCCACCAGCAACAAGTAAAAGAAAAACAAAGACACATGGATCAAAGAAGGCAAAAAGAGATTCTACCACTGTAGCAGATGCCTAGCATGCAGAAAAACGAAATACAGCTCCACCAAACCATCCGACGGATTTGTGGTGGTGGTCGAGACTGATGGGAAATCCTTCCCTTACCTTGTCCTCCAGACACGAGTCAGGTTCTTTTTTGTTCGGATATCCGGTGGTCAGGAGATAAATACCTCAATGAAAGGGACAAGGATTGGTCATACAACTTGGGTTTATTGAGAATGCGGTAAGAAAAGTTTTGGTAAGCCACCGCGCCACTGACCCCTTCAGCTCAATGGTAATGACAAAATAATCGTTTGATCAGCATAGAGCACAATATCAATAAATCAATTCTTAGGTAAATCACATAACATTACATCCATCTAAAACATTTGGTGCACCAATATCATCCCTGGTAACATTACCATATTTTACACTCAGTCCTGGACTGACCTGTGCACAGGAATTTTGTAGTGTTTAAATGTCCTGTAGAGGTTTCCAGATGGGTTAACAATCCCGATTAAGTCCCTGTACTTTCTCTCAAAAGAGTAGATGTTAAACTGTAGGCAGTGTTAAAGATTATAACAAAACACAGGACTGTTGCTCAATTCAGTCACAAGATGGCGCTGTTCTCTCATCACTCTTCCCTCTGACGCTGGGCTGTGTGCTAAATCCTAGCACTGCAGGCTAGGATTTGACCTTGAAAAGGTTCTGCAGTTCGTGGAGACTCTCTTGGACGCCCCACTGTGTGTCCCCAGCCGTTCTCCAGCCGTGTCTGCTGGCAATGTCACCAGTTCCAGCAGCAGATCAGACTCTCATGTCAGCTTCCCCTTTCTTGTTGCTATATCACACACTCCTCCTTCCTGCACATCCTACTGGGTACGACTTTTTTCAGTTCAACTGTCAACTGTCATTCCCACTGTGTCTTTCTCAGCCTCTAGTAACCCCTTGTAGCCCTGCATTTTAAAAGCGTTTATGCACTCCTCTGTGCTGTTCAACAGGGCTTTGGGGCACCACATTCACCCCCGCTTTTTCAGGTGCGTGTCCTCACGCATTAAGACATAAAGGTGGTTGTTCTTTATAAACTCAAATCACACATCTACAACACTTATAATGACAAACATTTTCAATGACAGCAGTTTTAATATACATTATATACATCATTTTCAGTAAGAAAGATCTCTAATCCTGATACCGCCAATAGTAGCTCGAATGGGTCAGTGGGCAGCTGAGGCAAAGTCCCTTCGCCAACATCTGGCTCTTTGTCCCAGTCATCCATGTTTCTTCTGGCCCTTGGTCTGGCCTTGGGCAGAGCTTGATGTGGGTTCGGCTGTAATCACATACGGGCTCAACTCCCACTTGGGATCCAGCTTACTCCGGGGTCGATTATTCTTCTTGAGGACGATGCTCCCTTCTGGCAGCCGACAGGCCTGCGCATCCCGGTCGTGGTCTTTCTTCTGCTGTTTGCAGAAGAACGGAGGAGGGCGCTGACGCTGGACAGGTCTCTGCTGAGGGGACACTTCCTCTGCTCTCTCTCCCTCGCTCACTTGCTCTGTACTTACTTCCCCACCAGATTCTGCAGCATTCTCTCCTCTTGGTGGGTAAAAAAGTCTGCGGAACCTTCGTCAGTAGGGTACAAATCTGCTACCTTTTGCTGGTACACCACCAGGGCCAGTCACGTTTGCTGCCTCGGCACCCTTCTCTCCCTCCACAACATCAAATTCCACAGTCTCCCCGTCTCCAACACTGCGCAGAAACTTCCTTGGGTTATTTCGCTTTATTGCTGTCTGGTGGACAAAGACATCTTCTCTGGTGTCATTTCTGTTGATGAAGCCATATCCATTCCGCACATTAAACCACTTGACAGTGCCCAAAACCTTTACATGGGGACCAGCGGACTTTTGATAACCTTGTAGGAGCCGAACAGTATGTTGAAAGGCCTGATGACCGGGGGAAGCCGCTTGGGTTAATTTACCCTTCAAAGTCGCCACTAGCTCATCCGGGCATCTTTGCAGCACATTCATCCCTAGGATGATGGGGGCTATGTTCCCTTCACAGGGGGCGATGACAAGACAGCCTTGTCTTGGCAACAAGGTCGCTCCGTTCTGGATGTCCGCTTCCCAATACCCTTCACATGCAATCTCAAGGCCGTTACTGGCGGTCAGCTGCAGCCAGGTTGGGGGTGGTGATAACAGCTGCTCTTTGCCCCAATACTTGTGGAATGTAGGGAGCCGGATGGTCGTAATCTGCGACCCCGTGTCAAGCATAGCCAGGGTCTCTACTCCATTAATTGTAACGGGTAAATTGGGACATTGTCCGATGAACTGGGGCCTCCAGCTTTCTGGATTCGCATCTATTCCCGGGGCTCGCCCCGAGATTCAGCCCTCAATCTCGGGGTGTCGGAGTTTAAATGTTCGTTTTGGTCGCAGTTTCGTTCTATGTGTCCTATCCCATGGCACCGGCGGCATATTGGACACCCTTAACCATCGAATTGGTTGGGCGATCGCCGTACATACTCGCGAGGTGGTTCCCATCTGCCTCGGACTGGTCTTTGTCTTTTGGGCCTCCACTCTGGTTCCCCGTAGGTGGGTGCCGGTGGCCTCACCATTTAGCGCATCTCTCGCTGGATTTCTACCATTCCGACGGCCAGCTCCTCCATTTGCTTTTTGAGCGTTTGCATTGGGTCTTCGGTGGGATACTGACCGCTTTGTGTTACCGATTCTTGGGCCCGTGTTGATTTTTCTGTGCTGCTTGCCATGGCTCCCATCCAGCTTGCGCTTTCTCTGAAGCCCACCAATTCTGGTTATTATTCTTCCCTTCCCCGTTGGTTACCGACAATGGCGATGGCAGTCTCTTTATACTCTCGGAAGGTTTTGCCTGGCATCTGTGCTTTCATCAGTTGTAGCTGAATCTTAACGCTTTCGTGGGCGACTCCTTCTACGAACTGTACGGTCAGGACTTAGTCCGCGTTTCGTACTTCTTCTTTGTCCACTGCCTGAATGGCTTTTAGCATCTCTTGTAGGCTCAGGGCATAGTCCCGCAGTGTCTCGTTCGGTTGTTGCTTGCGAGCATATAGTTTCATCTTCAGCTTCGGAAGAGTTCTTGTCTCAAACGTTGTGGAGATTTTTTTAAAAAACTTGTGCCGCTTATTTCTTGTCGTCCCTCGGCCATGAGATTACTTCTCTGAGCGCCGACCCTGTGAGTTGCCCTATTAAAAGATCTCCACTTTCTGCTGTTCATTCAATGTGTATAACCGGAACATGGATTCCAGTTTGTTCTTGAATTCTGTGAATGAAGTCGTCTGTAGCTTGTCATCATCCCCGCTGTACTTCGGGAGCCATGGGGCCCCGAAATAGTATGGTAGAGTTATGGGCACATTTGGTGTTGCTGCTAGGGCGGCCTGTTCTGAGTTTTGTGGCACTGCCGGTTGCTGATCCATTTTTCACTGAGGGTATTACTCTCCTGATGCACTCGGATCCTGTTCGGTTTGATGCCAAAGTTTATGTGGTGGTCGAGGCTGATGAGAAATCCTTCCCTCACCTTGTCCTCCAGACACGAGTCAGGTTCTTTTTTGTTCGGATATCCGGTGGTCAGGAGATAAATACCTCAATGAAAGGGACAAGGATTGGTCATACAACTTGGGTTTATTGAGAATGCGGTAAGAATAGTTTTGGTAAGCCACCGCGCCACTGACCCCTTCAGCTCAATGGTAATGACAAAATAATCGTTTGATCAGCATAGAGCACAATAGAATTTAACATATAACATTTTCAATATCAATAAATCAATTCTTAGGTAAATCACATAACATTACATCCATCTAAAACATTTGGTGCACCAATATTATCCCTGGTAACGTTACCATATTTTACACTCAGTCCTGGACTGACCTGTGCACAGGAATTTTGTAGTGTTTAAATGTCCTGTAGAGGTTTCCAGAAGGGTTAACAATCCCGATTAAGTCCCTGTACTTTCTCTCAAAAGAGTAGATGTTAAACTGTAGGCAGTGTTAAAGATTATAACAAAACACAGGACTGTTGCTCAATTCAGTCACAAGATGGCGCTGTTCTCTCATTACTCTTCCCTCTGACGCTGGGCTGTGTGCTAAATCCTAGCACTGCAGGCTAGGATTTGACTTTGAAAAGGTTCTGCAGTTCGTGGAGACTCTCTTGGACGCCCCACTGTGTGTCCCCAGCCGTTCTCCAGCCGTGTCTGCTGGCAATGTCACCAGTTCCAGCAGCAGATCAGACTCTCATGTCAGCTTCCCCTTTCTTGTTGCTATATCACACACTCCTCCTTCCTGCACATCCTCCTGGGTACAACTTTTTTCAGTTCAACTGTCAACTGTCATTCCCACTGTGTCTTTCTCAGCCTCTAGTACTAGTAACCCCTTGTAGCCCTGCATTTTAAAAGCATTTATGCACTCCTCTGTGCTGTTCAACAGGGCTTTGGGGCACCACAGATTCACATCAAATTCAAACTGTAGCACACTTAAAATCGAACACAAAATGACCTGCGATTCCACAGGAATAATCTACCTACTGGAATGTCCCTGCGGACTACAATACGTAGGAAGAACAACCAGAAACCTCAAGACGAGAATCCAAGAACATATAAGAAACATAAGAAAAGGAATGCAGAACCATAGCGTTTCAGAACATTTCAGACTGACACACCATCAAGACCCCACAGGACTGAAATTCATGGGGATCACACAGATCCCTAAACCTTGGAGAGGAGGCGACTACATCAAACTGATATCAAAAGAAGAAGCAAGATGGATTCACACACTCGGGACCCTCGCACTGAAAGGCCTCAACATAGACTTCAAACTAGGAGTCTTCTTGTAAGTATAAACCCCCCCCCTCGATACCCTATCCCCCCTCCTCCCCAATATCTACGCCCCACTTAAACACCTAAAATTAACCCCTCCCCACCAAATTTCGAGCCCATCAAAAATCTCAACCTGCCCCAAAATAAAAATAATTTATTCATTTAACTAATTAGAGCACCATATCCAAAATCCCCACTTCAATATAAACAGAATTTAGTCCCACGTCCCATCCCATAAGCATTATGCACATAGACCTTATAAAATAATGTCCTCACACCAGCACCCAAAAATATCAAAGAAAAAGACATCAGTACTCCAATTTGTGCATTCCACCAAAACCGGAAGTCCGGCGGCAAGTACACGCATGCGCACCAGGAGGCATCAGGAGAATCCGCTCGGCCAGAGCTACACAGCATGCTCGGTACACGCTACAACCAACTCCGCTTACAGCCTCCACTCCAGCATCAGCAAAAATGGACCAAAGCCCTAAGGAATAAGTATTTGTTAAACTGCTCTTATAAGAGCAAATAGAGCAAAAGTGAAACCAACACACACCCAGAACACATACCATAATATATAACTCAGACCTGGTACTTAGACACATAGCCCCATACAACCAATCCACTACATAAAGAGCTATAAACTACACAAAAACACCTAAATTCCTTACACCACATCCTCATATCCACACAAAGCAAGAATGTAGGAACTCCCTACCAACATTGAGCTATAAACGAAAACAAACAAGAGATATAGACATCACTGCCCGCTACTAATGGCAGTGCTTAAACAAGAACTATAAACACATCCAATATACGGAAGGTACCACTCCGCAGCAATATACACTGCAATAGAGCTGTAAACAGGGCAAAAGAGCTATAGACGAACACCAGCAAAACGAGCTATAATCAACTGCTTCCACAAAAGCATATACGTATATTGTTGTTGGTACCCTATCTGTGTTCTCTCACCCCCTCCCCCCCTACCTCTTTTTTTCTCCACCCCAGGTTGCGCCACGGCACATACAACGAGGTACATCGGAGTACGATGTCCGTTTCGTATCGTACCAGGGCTTACAAGTGTTTTGGGATAGATGGGGTGGATGCAAGGGGAGAGAATCGTGGGTGAACTATAGAGCGATTCCAATAACTGGGCAGGAGTGAGTAAAAGTTACTATTCTGGTTCATAACGAATCAATCCCGGCAGCGGATTTAGCTTCCTGGGTTAAGAGATTTGCCAATCTGGTGTCCCCGTTAACAAAGATCCCCGACCCAAGTCATGGCATCTGGGTTGGCGGATGGTCTGCCACGGTAGATCTTCGGAGCACGGAGGCTGGCCTGGTACACTTACCATCTGTGGCTTTCCTGGGGCGTGACAGGATCCAATGCTTCTACCCAGGCCAGCCAAGGATGTGTCACTGATGTGGAGACTTCCGCCACCTCAGCGCCAACTGTCCTCTCCAAAAATGTGGCCACTGGGGGGATATACATGCACTCAGATTAGGTGCAACTTGAGCGGAACTATAGGTCATCCTTTCAGCAAGTGCGCACATGCCGCACACAACACAGGTGTCATGGACGAAGAATTGGTGAGGGTGGCGGAGAATGTTGAAAAGGAGGAGGTAGCGAGGATGCCTGTAGACCCTGCTGGTGAGGGTCCTACCCCTCCGCTCCCTGTCACTAAGCAGCCTGAGAGACCTTTGGCGGAACCTGTTAGAGATACCTCAAACCAGTGGATCAGGCAGAAAAGGAGGAATAAAAAAAGCCAGATCGAAAGGGACAGTGTGGAGGGAATAGTAATTTCTAACATCTTCCAGTTTCTATCTAGTGACGAAGAGGGTATGGAAGAGGGAGACATTGTTAGAACTGAGGATGGAGAGTTAGTTTAGAGGTCAAAGCCGGGGAGAAAGCAAAAAAAACCCAGGGATCTTCCGTTAGGTGAAGTGGCTAAAATATATAGGAAGCCAAAGGACAAGACTAAAGGAGCTAGATCCTTCTTAAAAAATACAGGGGCTACTCCATCAGGCCCTCCCTCTGTGGAGGATCTAGTCCCTCTTCCTTTCCGGGACCTCCCCCCCACCCCTCTGTCAGGCATAACATCGCCCCCTGATAAGTCCTTGGGGGTTCTTTCCTCAGAGGTGGTAAGCCCGGCCTCTGTCACTGACCCAATCCTTCCTTCTCGCCAGGTCTGTCCCCCTTTCCCTGGCCCTTTGACTCCCATCCCTTTCCCCGCTCCTCCTGATGTTCCCTTCCTTGACCCCCCATCCAATCCTCCCCCTGCCCTGAAAGTGAAGTCGGATGTTCAGCCCTCAGGGCACTTAGAGGCCCCCGATAATTTGGTTAAGATTCCCCGAGGGGTAGCGAGTGCAGAAGTTGGTGTTGAGCCGGGTGGGGTCCCTCCCTCCAGGGAAGAGGTTATTATCCGGGGGGAGGTGGCCCTGCCGGCGGGCCTGAGCAATAAAAGGTACGGGTCCTCAGATGTGAACTCGGCTAAAAAAGTAAAAAATAAGTGAGCTGTTTCCTACCTTCTATAGCTCTGAAGGATGGCTTCCCAGCCCATTAGGATTTGCCACCATTAATGTGGCGTCTATACTTTCCAAATGAGCTCGTTACATGGCCTTTGATTTTTTCAGCACGGTTGAGGCTGACTTTTTATTTTTGCAGGAGACCAGATTGGGTCAGTTGGCTGACCTACACAAGGCCAAAAGGGAATGGAGGCGTGGACCGTCCTACTGGTCTCTTGCGGCGGAACCGTACTGTGGGGTGGCGGTACTTTTTACCGGCATGATAACCATCCAGCGGGTCATAGAGCTTGAGGTAGGTAGGTGCATGGTCTTAGATGTCAATCTGAGAGGGCACGACCTGAGGTTGATTAATGTTTATGGTCCCCAAACGAAATAGGGAAGGAAGTGCCTTTTCAGTGCGATAAATCCATACCTTTTTTCAGCCCAACAGATAGTCTTTGGTGGTGATTTTAAAACCGTCATTAGGACAAAAGACAAGGGAGGTTCAAGGACTTCTCTGGGCTATGATTCCTTTTTTCTAGCAAGTATGGTTAGGCAGGCTGTGGATGTGCATATTCGCCATTTCCCGGACCACACGGGGTTCACCTATTTTAGAGGTAGTTGTAGGTCTAGGATAGATAGGTTTTTTGTTAAGGAGAGCTCGAAAACCTTGGCCCCGGAGCTGAGGCCAGTAGAATTCTATGATCACGTTTACCTCTCTATGTCCTTGAATCCCTCGGAGACTCTTCGGAAGGGCAGGGGCCTCTGGCACCTGAGCTCTAAGCTCCTTGATGAGGAGGTGATAAGACAGTCCTTTAGGGACTTCTTTGAATCCCAGGAAACACTTTTGGAGGCGGGTTGGTGTAGGTCACAATGGTGGGAGATGCTTAAGAAGAGGACCTGGGGTTTTATTCGTGGCCTAGTAGCCAGAAACAACTTGTCAAAAGAGAGTACCTACCTGGCACTGAGAAGAAAACTTGGATTCTTGATTTCTGGCCAGGGGGATAGTGGGGAGATCCCCCAGGTGAAGGCTCAGATGAGAGAGATACAATATGACCGGTATGCTTCCTTGATTCTGGAGAGGGACTATGGGAAGTACCATTCGCCCGACCCCTTCCAGAGCTGTAGGAACTCGGTAGATGTTAAAGAGGTGAGAGGCTTGTGCGATGCTGAGGGTGTCCTTATGGTGGATAATCAGTGCATTCTTGGCGTTGTGCGGTCTTTTTACTCTGATCTCTTGTCTGAGAAGTCACTTGACAGAAAAGATGGACCGGTTTTTGAGGGTAACTCTTGGCCTTGGAGATTTTAGCGGCTCGCTTGAGTCCTTGGGCAGTGAGGTAACGGTGGACGAGGTCAGGATGGCGATAGATGGTTTATCTATCAAGAAAGCCCCAGATGGTCTTACATCTGAGTTCTTTAAGATCTTTGGGGACATCCTGGACCCGCGCCTCGTGGAGGTCTTTAATGAGAGCCTGGGCAGAGGTTTATTGCCTCCCTCCATGAGGGTCTCTGCCCTTATTTTGTTGTCTAAGGAGAAAGATCAGTCAAGTGTTGAGAACTGGCGCCCCATCGCCCTTCTCAACACCGACAGTACGATTTTGGCAAAGGTACTTTTTAATAGATTGATGCAGATTTCCGGTCGGTTGCTCTCTCCTTTTCAGCATTGTACTGTGAAGGGTCGAAGCACTTTCAGTGCTGTCCTGGGGGCGTGGGAGGCCATTGAGCGGTGTCGTGCGGAGAAGTGGGGGGGGGGGGGGGGAAGTACCTTTTAGCGTTAGATCAGTTGAAGGCCTTTGATAGGGTAAACCATGAGTACCTTTGGGCTCTGCTTCTGAGGTATGGTGTTCCTGTCAGGGTGGTGAATTGGCTCC